>NW_026067915.1:3455568-3727070 GCF_014885135.2 Alexandromys fortis | reverse complement strand
ATATACAGACAAGCAAGCATACACATCAACCAATCAATCAATCAATTTTTTAATGTAAAGCATTTCTAAACATATAGAGAACGCAATGTTAAGTACAACTGGGGTATGAAATTAGTATACAGAGAACAGAAAACATGCACATCTATAATCAGTATAGCCATAATTAAGGCACACATCAAGACGGTACATTATTGAAACCATGTCCTCTCACATCACCCACAAGACAGTTGTATGAAGTTATCAGCAGCCAGGCTGGTGACTCAACAGTAATTCTAGCAATTGGGGTGTGGAGGCAGCAGGAGTTCAAGGCATCTCAGCTACTTCAGAAGTTTTTAGTTAGTCTGGGTTACATAGAACAGTGTTCACAAATAAAACAAAACATGGTGCTGACAAGATGGCCAAGTGCGTAAAAGTACTTGCTGAACAAGCCTCGTCAGCTAAATTCAGTGCCCAGATCCCACAGTGGAAGATGAAACCCCTGAGAGCTGTTCTCCGACCCCCACACTGGTGCCACATCCCTTCCCATAGCTATAAAATAGCAATTCTCCCCTCATTTAAAAAGTTATCAGTTATAAAGAAATGTACAATCAACTTCTTAAGGCAGGAAATGCACAGGCCACAACTGGTGGGCAGTGGGTGAGAAGAAGGCAGAGCGACAGAAAGCACGTGGAGGTCATGAGTCTGCCAGCATTCCTCACCTTCAAAGTGCTCACCCACATAAAGAAAAACAAAAATGCAGGAAAAAAGGCTAGAAAGATTATTTACCAAACGTGGCAATGAATGTTTATTATTTTTCTTTTTCTTCTTTATGACCATGTATTTTCCAAATGGTCAATAAAGACAATGTTTTGCACCGACATCCAGGAAATAAAATTAGGAAAATAAAAAGAATTTTAAACAATTTTATCTTAATTTTTCTGACAAATATTAAATTTATGGGAAGTAACATACTTTATATTTCTGGATTTAATCTTTTTCTTTCCTTTCCCATTATATACTCAAAGGGGAAAAAAAGGCAAGTGAAGATAATACAATCTATCCCTTTCCAACTGCTACCAATTATCAATGCTTCGACTGTAACCACAGTAATTAAATGCAGACTGAGCTCAGGGATAGGGGCTGGCAGATATAACTATAGAGAATGGTGGGGCATGCATCTACCAACTCAAATGGACACTGAGGAGTAGTGTTGAGGCAGAGAGGAAAATAACACATTCCACAATACATCAGTGAGCCAGTTTCACGGCAAGCCCAAAGTACAGGAATGCTATAAGATCAGGAACAAGGAAAGGTAGTGGAAGGAAGGCTCAGAGCTAGGTCAGAACAAGAAGAGGATGAGTCTAAAGATTAGTTACTCCAACATGTACCTTTAGAAAAGAATCCGGGGAAACCAGGACCATCGTGATCCAAAGAGAAATAGCTGAAAGAAAATCAGAATAGGTTCTGATATTTTGGGAAGATAAAGAAAAGTCAATAAAGAAATTTGGTCTTAGAGAATAAAGTCTTTGGGGATCACTTTGTAGAGGTCTTTTGATTCCAATACTAATGGGCATAAGTTCACATAAAATAACAATCATACTACAAAAGAGAGGAGGATTCCCAGTCACCACCCTGGAGCAAAACAACAGAAGGAAAGACAGAATGCAGGGTAAGAGCAGTTCCTCAAAGAATGATTCCAAAGGAAAAGTAAGAAACCAATTCCATTTACAGCCACATCTCAAAGGATAAACTACTTAGGAAGCAATGAAACCAAAGAAATAAAAGACTAAGTTAAAAATACAAAACACTGTAAGAACAGAAAAACATCCCGTGTCTATGGTTGGGGAGACAACAGGCTTAGTCAGACGGCAATATAATCCAAGCATAAAGTCAGCGCAATCTCTATCAAAATTCCACCTGCCTTTTATGCAGAAATAGGAAAGCAGATCCTCAAACAGATATGGAATTGCAAAGCTGCTCCAAATAGTCAAAAGGCACATACATAGAAGACTGACATTTCAGTTTCAGAACTCACTACAAAGTGACTCAGATCAAGACAGTGCAGTAGTGGCACACACACCTTGGTGGTAACCAACGCTCTCTAATTAGATGTAAGACCTGCTCAACATGAGGGAAATCATGCCTGGCACTGGAAACCAAGCCAACTACCAGGGCTGGTGAAGTCATGGGTCTTGGAGGAGAACCTACAACTGCCACTTTACTAAACCAGCATAATCCCTAACTATATTCCAAATATTTATCCCAACACCCACAGATAAGTCCTTCACTGAGGAAACTTCTGTTTTATAACAGAAAGAGACCATTACAGAAAGCCACATCAATCAAAATGCAGAGTTGTGAAGCCCAGTCCCATATATAAATATATATGCATACATACATATATATGCATGTATATATGAACGTATGTACACACACACAACACAACTGCAACTAAGGCTCAGGGATCATTGTGGAAGACAGGAAGGAGGGAAAGAAAGACTGTTAAGAACAAGAGGAACAGGAAGTTGGCTAGGAGAATGTTAGAAGCTACACCCATAAAGGCTCACCAACATGGCTGCTTAAACATCAGTTGAACGAGGACAACAGACATCTAAAGTGGATGAGAGAAAGCTGATGAGGCCTCAACTCTATACAAACTATAAGCAACTAAGGAATGCTAAGAGCCAGAGAATTAGTCTTCCCCAGGGACAAGCATACCAACCAGTTATTCAATACCAAATGGTCAGTCCTGAAAACATACATAAAAGTAATATTATACAGACTGATCAGGCTGTATTTATGTATTTAGGAACACACAAACACAAAATGAAAACAGAGACCATGAATTTGAAAGAGAGGAAGGAGGGTTATATGGAAGGCTAAGGGAGAGGAAAGGAAGGCAGAAATAATGTAATTATAATCTCAAAAACTTTTAAACATAGTATGGTTATAATAAGGGCAGTCATTGAAACCAAAAGAACAGAATTGAGGCCAGAAATAAAGTTCTTAAGACTCAAGTTTTGGTAAGGGTACCAAGATCATTTGCCAGAGAAAGACTATTTTCCTTCAGCAAATAACAGTGAGACAGAAGAATGAAACTGGACCCCTACCTCATACCACATATAAAGATTAATTCAAAATAGATCAATGACCTAAATATACGACTTAAAAACAAAAAGCACATAGAAAAAACTGAGACATATCTTCATAACATTGGATTTGGTAACAGGTTTTCTAAAAGATTTACTTATTTATTATGTATACAGTGTTCTGCCTGCATGAATGTCCGAAAGCCAGAGGAGGGCACCAGATCTCATTACAGATGGTTATGAGCCACCATGTAGTTGCTGGGAATTGAACTCAGGACCTCTGGAGGAGCAACCAGTGCTCTTAACCTCTGAACCATCTCTCCAGCTCTGGTAACCTAAGACAGGATACCAAAGCACAAGCAATGGATGACAAAAGCAGACACACCAGTTCATAAAGTTTTTAAAGTTCTATGCAAAAAAGAAAGAAAGAAAGAAAGAAAGAAAGAAAGAAAGAAAGAAAGAAAGGAAAATTGCACTATTACAAAGAGGACAACTCATATAATGGAAGATGATACCTGCAATTCACACCTGGTAAAGGTCTAGAATTCTGGATATATAAAAAAGGTTCACAATTCAACAAAAGGCTATTATTGTGATTATAATCTCAAATTTTTTTTAATATTTATTTATTATGTATACAATATTCTGTCTGTGTGTATGCCTGCAGGTCAGAAGAGGGCACCAGACCCCATTACAGATGGCTGTTAGCCACCATGTGGTTGCTGGGAATTGAACTCAGGACCTTTGGAAGAACAGCAATGCTCTTAACCTCTGAGCCATCTCTCCAGCCCCTCAAAAAGTTTTAAGAAATAAGAGTAGTATGGTTCTAGCATAAGGGCAGCCATTTAAACCAAAAGAGCAGAACACCAGTCCAATCTAAAAGTGGACAAGGGACTTGAACACCCATTTCTCCAGAGAAGACATAAAATAACCACATGAAAAGATGCTCCACATTATTCAATACTAGGGTAACAGAAGTCAAAACGAAAACGAGGTACTTCATACTACCCAGAATAACCACAACCAAAAAAAGCAGAAATTTTCAAGAGTTGGCAAAGATATAGAGAAGCAGGACCACTGCAGTTTTGGTAGGAATGTAAAACAGTCAGCCACTGAAAATATTCCAGCAGTGCCTCAAAAAGTTAAACAGTGTTACCAGATGATTCATGATTCTATTCTAAGTATATATCTAACTCGAACATGTATCCAATTGGGTACTTGCATGTTCTCAGCACCATTATTCATAACAGCCAAAATGTGCAAACAACTCAAAAGTCCACAAACAGATGAAGAGCAAACTGTGGTATAAAAACAGAATGAAAAGATATATGTGAACCTCCACAATTTTGTGCTACATGAAACTAGTCAGATGAAACACCACACTGTGTGTGAATCCACTTAGATAAATTTATAGAACACGGTCAGTGGAAACCTTTAGCCAGTAAAGTTACCTGCCACCAACAATGACCTGACCTGAGTTCGATCCCCAAAAGCCACACAGCGGAGAGAAACAATTCCCGCGCGCGCGCGCGCGCGCGCACACACACACACACACACACAATAGGCAGGCAGGCAGATTTTTGAAAATGAGCAGCACTATGAAGACTCATAGGAGACTCAAGAACTCAACTCCACCATATGAAGGAGGAGGGCCAGAGAAGAGGGAACAAAACAGGGAAAGCAGAACAGGCACAGTAGAAAGGGGCTCTGTGGAGGTAGACAAGGCAAATGCCACCGGCCATGAACTGATTAGGCAGCATTTTGGCATCGGAATGCACAGAATATTGCCATTCTGACTTAGGATAAATGTTTCAGTGGCTCAACTACAGTAGCCAAACTTAGCTTCTTGCTGCCAATTCCAGCAAAGTAGGGATAATGATTTCTCCTAAGAAAGGGTAACATTTGTTCATAATTTGATTTTTAAATAACCCATATTTGATGCTGTAGAACCTAAGTTATTCCTGCAAAACTCTCATGACCCTATCAAGAAAACTAGGCTTTTCACTATACAGTGCTAAGTCCCAAATTTAATTCCAGGGTGACCTGCTCAACTGTACAGAATCTAATAATCCACCAAGTAAATCTTTTCCAAGTGATCCTGACAGGTAACTACAGGTTTCCCAACGCTGCCATTCTGTGGGCAAGCGGCACCTCAGTGAAGAAATCTCCCTTTATGAAGAGTGCCATCATTACAGCACTTGACAGATGCATTCTACGAGCTGCTCGCATGGCAGGCAACCTCTTCTACCTAGCGCGCTTGCAGCATTCAACATCAGATGCATGGATAGCTGGCTGTTGAGAAAAATCAACTACATCAAAGATGGGATTTTAAGGAAAAGTTATTTTTAAAAAAATGTCAGGAATCAATTAAAATAAGAAACCAGAAGTAACTGGAGATGGAACTAAAGCATCACTATGGTGCGGACTTCTTTTCCTGGCTCTGAGACTAAGTAGCTGAGTGGCCTCTGGCACTCAATTCCTGAGCCATCCAGATGATATTAATCCCCGTTCACTGAAAAATTTTGTAATTTTATGACATCACCAGTTGTTTCCAGATGTCAGCCAAAACATAAGTATTCTATGATATCATCCATAATTCCTACATATCAATCAAAACTTTAAAAAAGTTCATGAAACCAAGACAATCTTTAAGGTCTAATCAGAGAAAAGTAATCAATGAATTTCAAACCACTAAATAAACCTATTAATGCAAAATAAAAATGAACGGCTCTTATTTCTAATGTTTCTAATTTATGTAAACTAATAAACTGAAAATAAGTAAGTTTGCTGGACAGTGGTGGTGCACAACTTAATCCTTGCACTCTCTGTAAATTCAAGGCCAGTCTGGACCACAGAGCTAGTTCCAGGACAGCTAAGACTACACAAAGAAAACAAAAACAACAACAACAAAAAATAAAATAAGTAAGTTTGTTCATCAAAATTTAGTAAATCTAGTTACACCTAAAGTACAGCCAAAAAAATTGTTGAGAATATTTAACTACACAGAGCAGATTGCCAGGGCTAGAGAGATGGCTCAGCGGTTAAACACACTGGTTGCTCTTCCAGAAAGTTCTGAGTTTAGTTTCCAGCACACACATGGTAGCTCACTGAGAGAAATGCCAACATCTAATGGCAGGGAAGGAGCTTTTTGTGTTTTTTTCCATAATTAAAAATGTGCACAGTCTTCAAACCTTGTGGCTATTCAAACACAAACCATGAAAACTGAGAATTATAATGTACTACTCCGCCACACTCAGTATCTGCTTCATTTACTTCTCTTCCAACCTTAAATATCTTGGCAGAATTGAGTTCACAGTGTATAGTTGCACACAGAGGATACAAGGCAAGGATGGTACTTAAAAAAGAAATCTAAGATTAATAAAAGATCACTATGCCCTCACTTTGCACCCCTTTTATTTCAGGCTACCTCCTTCAGACTAAGACCTGTATCCACAAATCCATGGTAATTCTGTAATACCTGATCACAGAAACTCAAAGCCATCGATCACAAAAGCTGTGTTCTGCTTTGTCTCTGCTAGTGCTCTGGAGGGAGTCATGTGCACTTGGAGGAAGAATAAGGTCATTTGATCTCAGATAGATGCATTGGCACCTTACCTTCCCCCATCAGCAAATACTGTAGAAAATGGCTAAGGCTTTCAATTAAAAAAAAAATCACTCCCAATAAAAATATAGGTCAAAGAAAAATGTACAAAAGAATTTCCTTAAAAAATGTGATTCAATGTGATTTGTACATTAGCCGAGAGTGTAAAAGGTACTTCCCAAATCTCTTTCACTTGTTCCAGTATTAAAACATAAAACATAACCTCCCTGCCACGGAGCCAGAATCCCAGTATCTAGACAATAATTTGGTATTTATTGCTCTGGACACTGTGTAAATTACACTGTGATTGGTTCAATAAAGAAACTGACTGGCCAATAGCTAGACAGGGTAAGGTTAGGTGGGAAAACCAGACTAAGGACACTGAGAAGAAGCAAAGAGTCAGAGGAGTTGCCAGAGAGACACAAAGAGAAAACAGAAGGTGCAAGATGAAAAAGAGGTAACCCAACATGGCAGAAAGTAAATTAAAGGAAATGGGCGAATTTACGTTATAAGAACTAGTTAGTAATAAGCCTGAGCTATCAGCCAAGCATTTATAATTAATATTGAGTCTTCAGGTCGGTTATTTTGAAACTGGCGGGTGGGAAGGAAAAGTCCACCTACATGATATGGGAGGTGATGTATGTTTTATTGCCATTGGTTAATAAAGAAGCTGCTTTTGGTAAATGGCTTTACTCTGTTAGACTCAAAGAGATATAAAGAGAGAGTAGGTAGAGTCAGAGAGAAGCCGTGTAGCAGCCCACAGGACACAAACACACAGGAATCTTTCCAGTAAGCCACAGCCACGTGGCAATACACAGATTAATAGAAATGGGTTGATTTAAGATATAAGAGTTAGCCAGAAATATACTTAAGCTATTGGCCAAACAGTATTGCAAATAATAGAGTTTCTGAGTGATTATTTCGTGGTCTGGGCAGCCAGGAACGAACAAGTGGCCTTCACCAACACCTACCTTGTTCCCTGACTTAAAATAAGAAAGTGATTTGAGCAGCCCACACATACACCACTGACACATCAGAGATGGAGACTTGTACCCCGTGCTTCACGATAGCAATGCCCAACTTCTTGCACAGCTACTCCTAGCAGGAGCACACTGAGGCCGGAGCCACTCAGACCTGCCCGCTAATCTAGGCTGATATCACAAAACACAGGGAACTCACAGGCATCACTTCTCCCTGCCAGCAACAAGCAGCAGAGTGCTAATCTCAGGAATTCAACTCCAAAGCTATAGGAATTTTTTAAAAGGCAAATCACAGAGCTCTCTGTCAAAAGTTAGTTCTACAAGGACAGGTTTCTTATTTGTTTTCACTAAAAATATACCCCAGGAACATAAAATAAGGTCATGTTACACATGTAAGTGAATACTGAGTGCTACTGAAGGTAAGAAACCAACCATCTATATGGTTCAGTAACCTGAGGCTTGGTCTGTTCAAGTAGTGGCAGACAGTAGCCACTCCAGTGGGCTGTGCCTCAGACAGCAGGTCGCATACAGTATTTCTTCTTGTAGCCGAAAGGAGCTCAGGGGTTGCACTTACCTGCTCCTCCTGGGATGATCAATAGGTTCTTTCTCTGTCTCCTGCAGCTTATTCCAAGCCCTTTCTCATAACAGAATAGATGCACCAGCCTACCCTCATTGGTGGGGCCCAACCAGAAATGAAGCAGCCTGAAATGTTTGGATATTTGTTTATAACACAAAGATGCTGAAACCCCCACCAGGGACTAAAATAGACTGTTCTGAAGCTCACGCAGCATGTTCAAATGCATGGCAGCACCTGTATTAGGAGCAACCCTTCTCACATACGCAAAGGCACACTCAGAACACTGGCCACACACTGCTTCAGCACGCGTTTTTGCTGCTGTGATACAGCAAAGCAACCTGAGGAAGGAGACTGGTTTCAGTTTATACAATCAATGAGGGGAGTGAAGCAGGACCCCGAGATGCAGAAACTCTCCTACACTTGCTGGCTCACTCACTAGCTCATGCTGGACAGCTTCTGTTTCTAAGACAGGATGTCTCTATGAAACTTACTCTGTGGACCACTCCTCAGAGATCTGCCTGACTCTGCCTACTGAGTGCTGGGATTAAAGACATGAGCCGCCGCCACCTGCTCAGAGATGGCACTACCCACAATGGGCTAGGCCCTGCTACGTCATCAAGAAAATGCCCCACAAATATGTACACAGGACAATCTGATGGGAGCAATTCTTTAATTGAGGCTCCCTCTTTCCAGGTCTGTCAAGCTGACCACCAAGATTAGCGACCACACATGGCCACCCACAGAGTGAAAAAAGGGATGGAACTGACACTCAAACGTGAACTCCCAACCCAATACTCATCTGCTCACAAGTGTGCATGCACAAACAGACCCGAACCTTACACATTGCTTCTTTTAGCAGATTACTTCCTTCCTCTAGTCGATTATTAAGGAATTAACCATAGGGAGACACAAACAATAAGCATTTAATTAGAGCAGCAGGAGCTACATTGATCCTCTCATCTGAAATAATCAAGACTGGACACAACTGACTCACTAGTTTAAAATCACTGTTACCAGGCAACAGTGATCCCCAAACAAAGACCACAAGTAGGTGAGTTCTAAGGTTACAGTGCAGAGGAGGGAGGGAGGAAGATGGTTCATCACAGAGTCTGACAAAACCCACATGGCTGAAAGAGAGAATTGGCTCCTCAAAGTTGTCCACATGAATATTGTGGCATGTGCATGCACACAGATAAATAGACGGATGGATGGATGGAGATAGACAGACAGACAGACAGACAGACAGACAGGGCTGAGGAAGAAACTGAGGCAACAAAGGTAAACTAAGCTTGTAGCATACACCTGTAACCCAGGTACACAAGAGGTGAAGGCAAGAGGGTTGCTGTGAGTTTGAGAAGCCAGCCTAAGCTACAGCTTGAGTTGTCTCCAGAAACAAAACAAAACAAAAAAATCAAAAGATAGTAATATGTTTAAAAAATGTCAAAATCCAGAAAGATAAGATTCTAGAGATATGGTTCACAAAACAATTACTAGAAAGGAGAGCTAAACAAGGTAAGAAATTCAAGGTCTGGAAGGTTGAGTTCCAGTGTCCTGATGGGGCATGCATATAAGGAAGTCATTCAAGGGCAGAGAAAGTTTAAAAGTGACTGTTCCCAGCACTTGGATTCTGGACCCACTCTCACCAGCCAGACTGGAGGACCTCATGCTTCACGGTTTGTGGGGATAAATACAGAAGTGTCTTGACTCACTGGTAAGGAATAACGAGCCTGTTTACTTTGTACTGTTTTGTCCCATCCAACAAAACTTATAAGCAACATCCAGAAGACTCAAACTGTTTCCGAGTAATTTAACTGCGTCCCAGAACAAAATCCAAGCATTTTTAAAGGACTACATAAATGTTCAGCAGCCAGGCATGCTGGCACATACCTACAATTCCAGCATGTAGGAAAATGAAGGAGGATCATATGTTCAAGGCCAGCCTACATCATAGAACAAGTGTCTGTCTAAAACCAACAAGAGCAAAAACATAAATAAGGAAAAGAAAGGCAGGTAGGCAGGCTGAGGAGATGCTCAGTTGGTAACAGGCTTGCTACAAGAGTAAGAACCTGAGTTTAGACTCCAGCAGGTTGCGTTGCTACAGTATCACTTTTTTTTTTTTTTTTTTTTTTTTTTTTTTTTTTNATTTTTTTGATTTTTCGAGACAGGGTTTCTCCTTAGTTTTTGGTTCCTGTCCTGGAACTAGCTCTTGTAGACCAGGCTGACCTCGAACTCACAGAGATCTCCCCTGCCTCTGTCTCCCGAGTGCTGGGATTAAAGGCGTGTGCCACCACCGCCCGGCTCAGTATCACCTCTTGATAACAGCCTGTGTCACTATCTGAAGTATATCACCAGTGGAAAACAGTCTACTAACTGATGATTCCCAAGAACTGAAAGACAACTGAAAGTGTTACAAGCTGTGCATCTTATAGTCAATGAGGCAGAGCATTCAAGTCAAGGTTGACTCTTCTGAGCTCCAACTCAGACCAACTATGGAACTGAGGGCCTGGCTCAGCAGACACAGCATCTACCTGGCATTCATGAAGACCGGGCTTGATCTCTAGCACCACATGAACCAGGTATGGTGGACACCTGGAATGCCAGAGCTTTGACGGGAGGGAGGTAAGCCAGGAGGATCAGAAATTCAGATCGCTACACCAGTTCGTACATCTAGGAATCTGCAGGTTGTTGCAGCTCCCCAGCTGAATTTCAGTAAGCATCAAACAGACTGATAACCTTCCCAGCCACAGGGTAGAAAGAGTGCACTTCAGAGCTGCGTAACTGCTCACATCAGAGACCGCAAATTGTGTAATTTTCCTGAATCTTGGTTGTATCTGTTTAAAAAGTAACCAATAGGGGCTGGAGAGATGGCTCAGAGGTTAAGAACACTGGCTGCTCTACCAGAGGTTCTGAGTTCAATTCCCAGCACCCACATGGTTGGTGGCTCACAACCATCTGTAATGAGATCTGGTGCTCTCTTCTGGCTTGCAGACATACAAATAGGCAGAACACTATATACATAATAAAGCTTTAATAAATAAATAAATAGTTCTGGTGTTGCTGAAGAACGTGTGTGAAGTACCTGGCATGTGTAAGATGTGTTTGCTCTCTCTAGGTTACAGGCATCTCCCAAGTGAGGAGCTGTGTGCATTTTATTCCAGCTTAAAATGTAAGAACGACTGTTACTCAGCATTGTCATTGCTGGGAGCAGCAAAATAAACTGTTCAGAAAGCACTTACTACACAACTCGGCCCTACACAAATGTGTTTTGGCAAGGAACGTTTTAGGAAGTCCTACACAAGGGAATGCTGCTAGGTAACATCTAGATTAGAGCATACATCAACAAGAATAACACACAAAAAAAGTGTATCTCCACTATAATTTCAGAGTAACTTATTGGTTTGGTCTCAAGTACAGGATATTCTTATCTCTCAGACTGGCGAGATCTGTAAGACAGTGACATAATGCCAGCAAAAACTAAAGCGATGCTTGACAATGTCTCAATTCCAAGTGCTCGAGGAAAGAAATGGGCACCTTCCATTTACTCTTGAAGTGAACCTTAAAACCCAAGCAGCATTTTAGGCAGCACCTTCAGAATTCACTCATTAACTCAGGATGTGACTCACAGGGGACAAGTTTAGCCATAATTGGATAGAATTTTCCTCCATATGTGCAATGGGGAAAGAAATTCAAACCCACAATTGCACAATGTCTCAGCCCCGCTCTCCCAATGAAGAACACATGGGCTCGGACTAAGCTGTGCCAATACCACCAACCCCAACGTAACGCCTAGGGTTAAGGGTTCACTTCAGGATGCTAACCCACTCCCGCCAAAGCTGCCCTGTGGCAGGTTGTGCCAGTCCTACCAGCACGGAGGACATCAGCCCTCCCTCCCCAACCAGAATTTAGCCTCAGATTTTGGAAGAAAGTCTGGCCGGGAAGAATAATTGGCTCATCAGTTTTCTTTTTCCTCAACTGACTTTCCCATAAAGACACCCAAATCTAAACCACGGACTCTGAAGAAGACCTTCTCTTTAGCCCCAAGGTCTCCTTCCTTTAAGCCTCCCAATTCTTTGCAATAAACCCACCCCACCTCTTTACCTGTTCCCCCAACCCACGAACCATGACAGGTGTCTTAACTATGACCAAGGGGCCACACGTTATCTTTTCTATAACCCAGTACTGACTACATGCTCCTTTTCCTAAATTCTGCTTAACTTGTTTTGGAGTGATTTGTTTTGTTGGCTGGGTTTTATTGTTTTGTTTGGCAAAGGGGTGGAGGGTGGGGGTGGGGTCAAGAGTCTGGCCTGGAAGTCCTGATCTTCCTGCCTCCACGTCTGGAGTGCTGCCCAAATGCTTCAACAGCTTTCCCTTTCTAATCCCTAATCCACCATCCAAAAACCTAACAGTTGTCCTTGTCTCTTCTTTGCTCCCTGTTCTCATCCCAGCCACTTCTGAGTTCTGTATTTCACACACATCTGCCTACACACCCCATGCCACCCTCTCCGCCTGGCTTCAGTGCTTCTTTTTTCTCTCTTCTGCCTGCCCAGCTTAGCCTTGAGATGAGATGTAAATGATTTCTTTCCTGGGTTCCCTTCCCCAAATGCTCCAAGCCTCTCTTTCCTCTCCCTACAAATAAACATCAACCACAGTGGAAAGCAACCCTGCCCATCACTTAGCCCTATCAATCACAGTCAAAAGGGATCACTCCTCCAATAATGTATCAATCCCAAATGGAACTCTTTACATGGAAAAATCCCCCAACAAAATCCTCAGCTCAAGAAGAGGAATCTAATCATTTTTAGTCACTAGCTCTACAATACATAATACTTGATTTGGTTTCAATTTTCTTTCCCTAGACTGCTCTGAAGAGCAAGGGTCTAAAACCAGTGTGAACTGACTTTTAAATGAAATGTGAACAAGCATGGCTCTCCCAGAAGCTATTCAGTGTGAAAGGAGAAGCAAGGTATCCTGAGGAAATGTTTAACTGGTCCATTCTCTCAGGTGCTGTCTTCACCCCTATGCACTCCTATGGACCACAACTCCCTGTCACAGTCATCACTGTCACCATGACTTCCTACCCACTAGCATCGTATTCCCAAAACCTCTGGCACTGCTCCAGCAGTTACAGAACACAGGGCTATGGCAGCAAACCTAGGAGGACACTGACAGTAACCAGGACCACAAACTGCTTAAGATCTGGCTCAACTGCAGCTCTTACAGGACTGACGGAAGCAGCAGGGACAACTGAGTCAAGGCCTCGCTTTCTCAATGTCCACAACACCCTGAATCAAGGTCCTCACAGTTAAAATGTGGGCACTGATAGCCAGTATTGTAGTCTGTTAAGGACAGTATTAAGAGCCATAGGCAGGGCCTCATGTGACATGGGATTAACCCCCACCCCCTCCACCCCCGCAAGAGCTGGTAAGTCTTCAGAAAAAGCGGACTTCCACCAGGACCACATGCAAAGGGCATAGACTAAGGACCCAATACAAGCCTGTTTCATCAGTGCTAAGGTAAAAACCTCCCCCTGCATCAGAATTCACGTTACGATTCTAAACTCCAGGTGAGGTAAGCAGGGCCTCTGGAGGGGACTAGGTCAGGACGATGTGAGTGGGACTAGTGCCCCGGTAATGAAGGCCACAGAGCCCACTCCACACTCTCGCTGTGGATATCTACGAAGCAGAAAGAAAGCCCTCACCAGAAACCTACCCACCAGCACTTTGATAGTGGCATTCCCAGCAACCAGAACTGTGAAAAATACATTTCTGTTGCTTCTAAGCACTTCAGTTTGTGGGATCTTGTTTCAGCAGCCCCTGTGTACAGGGTGAAAGTGGCAGTACACACCTATGAGGACGATGTATTTGACACAGGCAAAGGACTTCCACACATCAGCAGCACTCCCTACAAAACAACTGCCACAAGTCATCTTCAGTAAGGACCAAGCTTAGCTGCCATTACACAGCTAAGAACGTCTCAAGGCTTTAGACAGTAAAGGAACCGCATATATCAAGCCAAGATAGGAAGAGGAAAATATCATATATTTTAGCAAACTTTTGCTGATGGAAAGCAGGTAGAGGAGATCACAACCTCATGATCCCTCAAAGGCTCAGTTCTAGATGTGTACCTAGGAGGTACCAAAGGCTGCCCGGAAGTCAGGACTTACAAGGAAGGAGCCACTCTGCAAATACTCAAAGCTGCAGGTCCCCAGGTTCAGCAGGAGACCCAAGGTCAAGGAAATAGAGCCAAAAGGGAGGGGATTTTATAGCCAGTAGTCAAAGCCTATAACCCAAAGGGTGATAACTTCCATTCCTCCCCCAGCCAGGTAGTCCAAATCCTGACAGCTGATTTATCACCCAGCATTCCAGAGACAGGAAGTTTCCAAAGGCTTCTTTACCGACACTGAGCAGAACCCTAATTGGATACAAACGCTGGTGTTTTGGACAGGCTTCCAGCACAAAGTCCATCTGTACTGCAGCAGACATCAGGACCCATCCACATCTCTCCTGTCAATCCCAGGAGGCATCAGGATTCATCCACATCTCTCCTGTCAATCCCAGCATCTCACTCCTACTAACAAAGCCAAGGATCATCCATCTATGACCATAAACAGAACTGAAACAGAAAGGCCAAAAAAAAAAAAAAAATACACACCTCTGAGAAAAATGAGGATGACACACTCATAAGACACAATGAAATATAGAGAACAAAAATCCTAAAACTTACAAATATTTTTTAAATGAAAAAGAAAACTCTCTGTCTACTAGCTTCATTACAAAGAAATAAAAGGTAAGATAAGAAAACTTCAAGATCAACTTGGAGACTCAATAGACACAGGACAGCCATCTCAGAAAAAAATATATGGGAAAAAATAAGGCATAGGATATTATTTAAAAAGTGAACAGAGGGCTGAAGAGATGGCTCAGAGGTTAAGAGCATTGCCTGCTCTTCCAAAGGTCCTGAGTTCAATTCCCAGCAACCACATGGTGGCTCACAACCATCTGTAATGAGGTCTGGTGCCCTCTTCTGGCCTGCAGGCATACACACAGACAGAATATTGTATACATAATAAATAAAAAATAAATAAATATTTTTAAAAAGTGAACAGACCCTCCCAAAATTGGAAGACTTTGCATCCAGATTAACAAATGAACCCAAATGCTTGCTTATAAAACTTCAGAATGCTGCCAGGCGGTGGTGGCACACACTTTAATCCCAGCACTCAGGAGGCAGAGCCAGGCAGATCTCTGTGAGTTCGAGGCCAGCCTGGTCCACAGAGCAAGTTCCAGGACAGGCTCCAAAGCTACAGAGAAACCCTGTCTCAACAAACAAACACACAAAACACTTTAGAATGCCAGAGGAAAACACTCTGAAAGTCTAAAAACTGTGTGTGGGGTGGGGGTGGGAGGTTTAAAAATGATTTCAGATCTTTTATTTGAAATTCTTACAAGAAAAAAACACCGTTAAGAATTATAAACAAAAATCTAAAATTCTAAAGCCAGTCAGACTGCCTACAAAGTGTGAGGATAAAATGAAAATGTTCAGACATGTTGGGCCTCAAATAACTTCTCTTCCCCATGCACCCCACCATTCTGAGGGCTGTGCTGAGGACATGCACAATCAGCAAAGGAAAGCAAATCAAGAAAGCAGAGGACAAGAGACCAAAAGAGGGCGGAGGAGGCACAAAGTGCTACTGCCCAGCCTGAAGCAAGAGTGTGGATGACAGTACATCACGACATCACTAGGAGCAATGCAATGGAACTAACAGATGTCCTGAAATGCTACCTGAAGGGAGGGCTGGGAGAAGCGGGGAATCAAAAGCACTCAGCACGTACCTGAGGGAATACAGGCACAGACACAAGGCAAGACTAATCAGAAAAGCTCAAAATCCAGCTCTTTGCTCCTGGGGAAACAAAAAATGGGGTGGGGGTGGAGTGGCCAGTTTCTATTCAATTCAGACAAGGACAATGTATTTGTATACAGCAATTATCAATACTGACTTCTGGCTTTAAAATGCACTGGAGGGGTTCAGAGGTTAAGAGCACTGGCTGCTCTTCCAGAGGGACCTAGGTTCAATTCCCAGCATCCCACGTGGCAGCTCACAACTGTCCGTAACTTTAGTGCCAGGGGATCCATCACTCTCATATACTTGAATGCACATGAAACAAAAATAAATCATTTAAAGATTTTTTTTAAAAAAAACTGCATTGGAGAGTATGGTTTATAGGAATGATTCTGGAAGACAAATGCTCATTCCACTCTGGTGTAGAAATTCAAAAGAAAAACAAGGAAAAAATAAACAGAACAGCTGAGAGAACTATGACCACTGGGGGAGTGGGGCCCACAGAACAAAAGGGCCAAAGGCAGGGAGGGTACTGATAGTTTCTGGGTTAAGCCCTCTTTTGCTATTGGATTTTTTTTTTTTTTTTTTTTTTGCTGTGTGCTTGTAGTGACTGAATTAAAACCACTTCTATCAAGCACAGCTAGTTCAACATATAAAGTTGTCACTACTGAGGTCTAAGTTTTTACTTGGCATTCTGAACCCACTGTCTTAGAAACGCTCTGAAATGAAGATTAGCTTATCTAAGCTTTTGGAAGGCATTCAACCATGTAAGCATTTGAAAATATGTAGGAACGCACTATTCCAAGTAGTGCACACCATAACAGCCACGTTCAGGAGACCCTGCAGACATCCCACTTCTTACTTTGTGCCACCCAGACAAAGCCAGAGAATCCTTCAAAGGCAGCGCCTCTGAATGTGACATTAAGGGACAGAAAGAGGCCCAAGCTCTGGTAGATGAAGATTTAGACGCTACACTAATAGGTCAACTCAGTTTGCTTGGCAGATAATACCTCAGGGTGGATGAGAGAGAACTAGGAGGCAAGCTCCCCACCTCCACATCACACACTGCTCACTCGCCAGAGTGAGCACAGTCGAGAGCTCATCAATCCTAAGAAAATCAGTTGCTGGCTACAAAGGAATCACTTCAAGTACTAAAGAGCAGTGGTCTCTTTTCTAACAGGCCATCATCAAACTTCTATATACACAATATCGTCATGCCTTAAACTTAGTCTGCAGCCAGCAAACACTGTTTTGTGTGGGCATAAACTATATATGTAATGTATGAAATAAGCCATGTCACCTCAAGCAAGTTATTTAAAGCCTCACTTTCCTCATCTCCCGGGACACTTACCCCACTGGATAACAAGAAACTGAGAAGAAGTAACATGTATAAGTTTACACTGCTCCCCAGCAAGATGGCTTCAGCAGATAAAGGTGCTAGAAGTCACAGTGGATCACCTGAGCTCAAGTCCTAGGACCCATATTGTGGAAGGGGACAAGCTACTCCCACAAATTGTCCTCTGACCTCCACACAACAAACACATCCTGGTACACACAAAAATAAATAAATAAATAAATAAATAAATAAATAAATAAATAAATAAATAAATCAAGCAAGCAAGCAAGCTCCTAATGTGCGGCATATCTACATACGTGTAAGCACTCGGTCCATGGGTGCAGCTAGCTGTTTTTGTCCCCCACTTCCATCCAGGCTGAGACAGGAGAAGAGGAAGTGCATGTTGATAAAGTCACAACTGTGTAAGTTCTTTCAACAACAACACTTTACAACAGCATGCCTAGCCTAGGAGTTGCTTTACAAATCGTCATTTTTCTTAAGCCCTTCTCCCATGTTCCAAGAGCAACTGAGATGCAGTTTCAATTCTGCTAGACGAAATTCAGACTATAAGGAGGATTAAGACAGGACGTTACAAAAACACAAGTCCTCTTTGGTTAGAATACGAACCCACACGTACAGCAAAGTCTAAACAGTCTGCTAAAAGCAATTTCATGCCGATGCTGAGCTCTCTCAACAGACCTCAAGAAACTCCACTAACACACTAACAGGCTGGCCTGTGAGCTCGAGGCCAACCTGGTCTACATAGTGGGTTCCAGAACAGCCCGGGCTACACAGAATCCCTGTGAGAGAGAGAGACAGAGAGACAGACAGACAGACAGACAGACAGACAGACAGACACACACACACACAGAGAAAGAGAGAGAGAGAGAAGAAACTCCTCTCACACACACAGAGAGAGAGAAAGAGAGAGAAGGAGGGAGAGAAAAATGCGCGCCCACTAAAATAAAAGTGACAGAAATGGATGTTTAGGAGGCGAACTTTTCAGTTCCAACACTCCACTCAGAAATGCCACACCCTGAGACCAAGAGGACTGCCTTAATGCACAAAAGGTGAAAGTTGGGTATGGTCAACAACCAGAGACTTCCTTCTGATGGCTGGTCAGGCCTTCCTTGAAAGGCTGACCTTCCGAATCCAAAGTTCCAAACGAAGGGGGGGAATCATTTTCCAAACCGACTCCCACACAACGGAGCTAACCAGGTATACGCAACCACCGACCGACCCAAAGCCAACTTCTCGCTCCTGGGTCTGCAGAGCAGGCGAGTGGCCTGGAATTGCAGCCCCAGGTCACACTCAACGACCCCCAAGCCCAGCCTCAAAGGTGCAGGTCCGGTCGGCCTAAGGTGTGCAGGATGCCACACACCCGGGGCGCCCGGCTCACCTTGCCCCACTCGCTAACCAGAGAGCACGCGCGCAGCAGCGTGGCCTCTGGGCCACCCACAGCAAGCTAAGGGACGGCCACCCAAGTCCGAAGCGCCGACTCCGAGACTCCGGAGCTCCGCGGCCTAGAGTGACACGCGCAGAGAGGCTGCGGCGAGAGCGGGCGAGCGAGCGCGCGCGGGCGGGCGGCAGCACCGCGGGCTCACGAGGCCCCGGGAGCGGCGCCACTCACCGAGCAGCCGGCGCACCTCGTCCTCGCTCAGGTAGAGGCTCACGCTGGGCCCCGCAGGAGCGGCGGCCAGGGCCGGGGACCGTGGGGCGGCGGCGGGCAGCAGCGCCAGCAGCAGCAGCAGCAGCGGCGGCGGCGGGGCCCTCAGGCCGCCGGTCCCTGGGACGTCGCCCCGGCCCGCGCGCATGGCCGCCGCCGAGCAGGAGCGTCCGCCGCCCGCCGCGCCTCCGCGCACCCCGGCCCCGAGCGCCTCACAGCCCCGAGCCGGGGGCGGCCGGCCAGCTCATAGCGCCGCCGCTTCAGACCGGCCGCCCGGGAACGGGAGGGCGGGGGAGGGAGGGAGCTACCGGCGGAGACGCGCGCGTGCGCGTGACCGAGGGCGCGCACGCACGCTCCGCCCGGCTGAAAGCGCCCGGGTCTGGAGCGCGCGTGCACGCCGCGTCGTCGCAGACTTGAAGTCGTGGTAGGGGCAGCGAGTCCTGGTTGATATAAATAACATACGTTGTTTACATGTGTGGAATGTGCAAAGAATGAAGAAAATAAGATAAAGAGGAACAAAGTTAATCCAAAAATAATGAAGTGACCTGACCAGGCGAAGGGTTCTGGGTGCAGCCTCTGTAAAGATAGCCAGTCCCTGGCCCACATTGTTGATTGCTGGGGTTGATTGGTCCATGGTAAACCTCTGGTCCTTCCATTCTTCCCCAGATGCGCCCCAAGTCTTGGGTGCATTCGGATGCTGTTTTGTTTAGTGAGACGGCGTGGGTAAGTAGTCTTCCCTTATCCCATCATCAGAAGTCAGTCTTGACCTTCGCGAGTCTGTTCCCTGGGATTTGTATGCCCCACTCTTTCCAGAAAGACCTAGGCAAAACTTTAGTAAGCTTGTTTTTATTTTATATCTTGGCTTTTGTTCTTTTGTTTGGGCTTGGGTTTTGGTTTTTTTGAGACAGGGTCTCACTATGTAGCCCTTGCCGGCCTGGAACTTGATCTGCATACCAGGCTGGCCTCAAACTCACAGAAATACGCCTGCCTCTGCTTCCCAAGTGCTCAATTAAAGGGTGCGCCACCACGCCCAGCAAGCTTGTTTTTATATGTGACGAATTTGTATTTCTTATTCTAGTTCTACTTCGCTGTAAGTCAACAAGCATCTGGGGTTTTAACCTGTGGTCCATGCTCCCCCCCTCCCCGGAAATATGCAGTATATGTATGCTATGAATTGCTGTCTGTGTCCATGGATGCTTCCACATACACCAAAGTGGTTTTTCATTTCATTGCTTGCTCTAAGAAGCCTTTGTTCCCTAAACACGCTAAGTAAGAATCTCTGATATGCGCCAGAGACTCTGAAAAGGAATATTGGGGAGTTGGAGTTCCCTACCATGACAACCAAGCTCACACCAAGAGTTGTCACTCAGGTTGGCTCCCAAGTGTTCCGCCTCAGTTCCTCCGGACCAGGGTCATCCCATCCTTGTAGCCTGTACACTGACCTCATGCCTCCCTCCATGCCTGTGGAGAGCAGCTGCTCTCTGCCCTGCCCGGCTTCAAGCTCACAGTTGCCCCGTCCACACTCAGGTCCTAAGAGATGCTATTTTTATCCCCTGCCAGGGCAGGAAGAGAAAGGCTGAGGAGGGAGGGAAGTGTTGGACCATGATGTTTTCCCCCTCTCTCCTGTAGTGAGAGGGCTGGATTCCATTTGGAAACAAGCTGGCCTCAATTTGTCAAGCTTTAATTCCCCAGCACGGAATACAGTGCCCATAGCCCTGCAGGAAGAGACTGGGAAGTGGGCATGAACTGAATGAAAAGCATGCCATCAGTGGCTGGTGGAAAACACAGAAGTCTGCTGTGGCCACTGCTACCTTGTAGGGAACGAGGACTCCTTCAGGAAAGACCTGAGGCTGGAAACCCGCTGTGCGGACAGGGCTCTCTACTCAAGAAAAAACACAAAAGGCAGGTGGTGATTGGGAGGAAGGGGGTGTGTTACTTTAAGGGAAAGATACAGCATCCACATTTTGCAACAAGCTAATAATCCCCAAGGAAAGAAGCTGAGGCTTCCAGAGGACCTTTCAGACGTCCACATTTGACCAATGACATCTTGAGACAGTATGATCCCAGAGCTGTCATTCAAGCCAAGCTAGGTTCTGGTATTTACCAATGGTGTGGCCTTGGGAAAATTTAACTCTCTGAGCTTTGGTTTCCTCATTTATAAAACAGAAGCACTAAGGCCTGACTTGCAGGGCTTTTACAAGGACTTAATTGGAGAAGCTATAAATAAAACACCTGACCAGACACCAGGTATGCGCCATGCTTGCTGTTATTACGGTTGGTATAACGAACCCTTTGCTCTAGTGACCACTTCTGTGAGTTTCATCACCAAACACTACCAAACAGTTCAAATGAGGAATTTTCGACAAGTTCCTTCGCTAATCCTGTGTGGCCAAAAGCCTGTGCCCAACATACATACATTTTTGCTGGGCCAAACATGAGGCACTAGGGACACAGGAATGACAAAGAGCTTCCTTGAGTGTTTAGAAGCAGCAATTACTAACTAAGTTTTCATCAGTGCTGTGAAGGAAATCTTAAAGGGCCCCTGGGTGGGATTCCCAAACCAGCTGCATCACCAGGGAATTATAGAAATGCAAATTCCTGGGCCTCACCCCAGACTAAGAGGAGGAGCAACTAGAATGGGGGTGGGGGACAACCTGTGTTCTCAGGAGCCCTAAAGGTGATTCTGGTACTGGCCACCCAGTGAAGAAAGGCTCAGCTCCCGCCTCTCCTTTGATGTGTTGCAGGTGCCTCCCCACCTCCACGCCCCCACCCCATTACCCCATCACCCCATGGCGCCTGCCTGCCACTCTCTTCCCTCACTTACAGTGTGTTCTACCGCACCAGCCGGAGTCATCCTGTAAAAGCATCAGCCTGATGCGTCATGCACCGGCTTTCCGGTGCCAGTGTCTCCCTAGCTCATCCAAAATAAAAGACACAGTTCTTGCAAGATGTGAGGGCAGTTCTCAAGTCCGACCCCTCACTCAACCGTGCCTTCTAATGGTACCTCCTACTCTCCTCCAGCTACCATGGCTCAACTACGGCTCTCTGACTCTTCTTCCAACCTTAGACACACAATCCTTCCTCTGGCTTGGTTCTTCTTCCCTCTGACGTCCATATCGCTTCTTTTCTCACCTTCTTCACATCCGCACTCAATGTTAGTCTCTGAGTGAGAATAAAATAGCAACACTGTTATTGAACCCTCAGAAACCAAGCGCAGACTCTTCCTGATGTCACACCATGGTCCCCACGCTGTGAAGCCCTCTAAGTCTCTTCTCTCCCTTGCCAAGGTGTGGGTGGCAATTTCTGACATTTCCCAATATGCCTCAGCATCTAGATGCTGGGAAGCTCTGACCTCAGCCTCAGGCTTCTTTGCCCCAGGGAAAATGAAAGCCACAGCCACGACCACACTCTACAAACCTACCCCAACGTCCTTGGTTTTGCCTGTCACCGTGGCTGACCTTATTCTTCTCCAGAAGGACATAATTAAGAAAAGTCAGAAAATACCATAGCACTTGGTATTCACTACTCTGAAAGCAGGCCAGCCTTGGGTTTGAGATGCCCCAGGATTGGGGCCTTGGAAACATTGCAGGCTGGTGGGGGGAGGGGCGGAGATGGCGTTGACAGGTGTTCTTTGCATGGCTCTGTTATAGCCTCAGTGATTCCACTGGCTAGTACCCACAAAGACAGATGTCCAGGCAACCCAGAGCCCACAGAGCCAGGGATGCCCGCACCCCTAGCTTACTTCTGGCTTACATCTCCACAAGCGAGCACCATCTGCTGGATCACCTGAGAGAGCCCCTCTGCAAACCTCCCTAGGACATGCTGGAAACAAACAGCAGAGAAACACAAGGCATAGAATGTGAACTTTCCCCTCCACCTGTGCCTTCGCTCTTCTTCCCTATCACCTAGCTTGGTGCTTGCCCCATAGCCCTTTCTCTAGGCATTTACACATATATTAGATCCACACTGTGTTTTAAAATTTTCCATGGTTCACATGATTGTGATGGGGTTTTTTTGTTTGTTTGTTTGGTTGGTTTTTGTTTTTGTCTTTTGTTTTGTTTGAGACAGGGCTAGTATCCCAGGCTGACATCAAACTCAACATATAGTTGAGGATGCCCTGGAACTTCTGATCCCCCTTCCTTCACGTCTTGAGTGCCGGGATTACACACGTGTTCCACTATGCCTGGTTTATGTGCCTGCTGAAGAACAAGCCCTGGACCTCACGCATGCTCCACAAGCCAGCCAGGCTCCGCTGTTAACCCCATAGTTGGCTTCTTTAACTCATCAAAATCCCTTGAAATTTTGAGGAGTCTTGTATGACAAAGCACCCAGAGATACCCCCAGGGTATTCCTGATTCAGGGGGACCCTGAGAGTCACTTCCTTGCACACTCATCCTGGTGCGTGTAGATAGATGTTTCAAAGGGTGGATTTTTTAAAATGAAATCATGAGCCAAAATTACGTTTTAATTTTGGTAGATTCTTTTTCAGTTGCCCTCCAGAAGACTTTACCGGTGTATACTTCTACCAGGGAGCTTAAAAGGGAATCGTACCAGTTAGTTATTGGCAACTTGGTACAAACTAGAGTCACCTAGGAAGAAGGAACCTTGTTGCAGAATATTACCTTAACTGTGTAAAGGTATGTTGCATTTGTTTTACCTTACCTGCCTAAGGCAACTGATTAGTCTAATAAAACACTGAACAGCTAATAGCTAGGCAGCAAAGTGATGGGGGGGGGGCGCTGGTAGGCAGAGAGAATAAGTAGGAGGAAGAATCTAGGCTTGAGAGGGCTAACAAGAAAGACACCCAGGGCCAGCCATCCAGGCAGCTGCCAGACAGTTAGACACAGAGGAAACAGAAAGGTAGGACATACAGAATGAAAGAAAAGTAAAAATCCCTAGGCAGAACGTAGATGAAGAGAAACAGGTTAAATTAAGTTATAAGAGCTAGTGAACAAGCATAAGATAAAACCAAGCATTCATTGTTAATAAAAGGCTCCAGCCCAGTGATGGTGGTGCATGCCTTTAATCCCAGCACTCAGGAGGCAGAGGCAGGAGGATCTCTTGTGAGTTTGAGGCCAGCCTGGTCTACTAGAGCTAGTTCCAGGACAGGCTCCAAAGCTACAGCGAAACCCTCAAAAATAAAAAAAAAATAAAAAAAAGTCTCCATGTCTGTAGGCAGAGACTGTTCATTTCCCAGCCTCCCAGATCCAAAATAATCACACAGAAACTATATTAATTAAAAGACTGCTTGGCCAATTAGCTCAGGCTTATTAACTAACTCTTACATCTATATTAACTCATTTCTGTTATTTTATATTTTACCTCGAGGCTTGTGGTTTACAGATAAGGTTCTGACATCTGTTTCCTTCAGCAGCTACATATTTCCCTGACTGGCTCTGCCTACTTTCTCCTCCATCTCTGCTTGGAATTCTCACGTTGCTCTATTCTGCCCTTTAATAGGCCCAATCAACTTTTTTATTCATTAACCATTAAATGCACACATATACAGAAGGACTTCCCACACCACATGTCATGCTTTGGGGGCTGGTGGTCCGAGAATGCCTGCTACAGAACCTCACTTGAAGAATTGCCTCTATCAGATTGGCCTTTGGTCATGTGTACAGGTCAGTTTTGGTGATTGCTGTAGCAGAGCCTCACCCATTGTGGGTGGTGCCATTCCTGGACAAGCGGTATAAGAAAGCAAGCTGGGCAAACTGGTAAGCAGCATTCTACCATGGTATCTGCTTCAGTTCCTGCCTTTAGGTTCCTGCTTTGAGTTTATGTCTTGGCTTCCCTCAATGAAGAATAAACCCTTACCTCCCCAAAGATGTCTCTGGTCATTGTTTTATCATAGTAACTGGAGAAAGAAAAGTAGTACATTATTGTTTGATCTTTATTGCCTTCAATCAGCAGTGAGTTTGAGCAGTCTGGACATTTATAGCTTTTACATAACTAATAAATATAGAAAGGAGAATTATGCACTTTAGCTTGCATTTTAAAGTATCTGTTCAGGGAACTGTGAAATGGCTCCAATGGGTAGAATTGTCTGCCAGGAGAGCCTGATGACTAGGATTCGATCCCTGGAACTGACCACCCCTGGGGCTAATGGACAGGTGAATGGATAACTGCTCCACACATGTGCCATGGTGTGTATGGTATGTGCATGCCCATACACACACACACACACACACACACACGAGAAATAAAATGCTGAGTGTAATAAAGTATTTGTAACAACTTTGGCATGGTTTTTGGTTGGTTGTCTTCTAACTGATTTATTTGCATTTCTTTTTCTGTATCCCTTGTCCTTAACCTCGCTTACTATTTTGTTTAAAGTTTGGTTTTTTATTTTTGATAACTGATAGTCTTTTCTGTTATGGTTTCTGAATCTTGCTTAAGAAGGACTGTCCAATTAACAATTTTTGCATTTTTAATGCTTTTGTGTTTTTCTCTTTAAGAAATTTGGTTTCTTTATCCATCTGGAACATATGTTTACACACAGTATATGACACAATTTTATTTTCTCCATATGGGGAGCCATTTGTTAAAAATATTATGTGTTGTATATTGAATATTGCATAGTCCACTCAGTAGGTCTCTGGAACTTTAAGCAAAACAAGAACTTTCACCTGCTTCCACCTCCTCCTCTCTACCCCTCCACACAGAACTCTCTAGAACTCCACCCATGGTACCATACATGTTACCCATGCTCGTGTGGCAGCTGAGTGCTTGACATATGGCTGGTAGGAACTGAAATAGGATACTAGTGAAAATATACACCAGGTTTTGAAGAATGTACAAGTGCCATTAACCTGTATTACATTGGTCACATGTCGAAGTGATGCTATTTTAAATGGTTTGTGCTAAATTATATTTATTAAAATTTGTTTCACTTGTTTCTTTTTACCCCCTTGAAATATCCAGATTGTTCAGTATTTCGTTTTAATGGGTTAGATTTTTTTTCTCTTTTTAAAATTTATCTTATTTGCATTGGTGCGAAGATGTCATATCCCCTGGAACTGGAGTTACAGGCAGTTGTGAGCTGTCATGTGGGTGCTGGGAATTGAACTTGGGTCCTCTGGAAGAACAGTCAATGCTCTTAACCACTGAGCCATCTCTCCAACCCCTGGGTTACATTTTTCATGGCACTTTAAACAGTTCACTAATTGCCAGAGTTACACAATAGTAGAAACTAAAGCAGCCCCAGTATCATAGATGATTTTTATAAGCATTAAAAAAAAACCCACAAACACAAAATAAATGCCACAAAAATGATACAACTTTCATCTAAGTAAAGTATTACATTGGCATTTGAAATGAATGTAGAGTTCACTCAGTTGATAAAGTGCTTGCCACACAAGGATAAAGACCAGACAGAGTTCGAGTCTCCAGAAGCTAAATTAAAAGCTAGATATGGCATACACACCTCTAGTTCCAGAGCCAGGGAGACTAGAGACAGGAGGATCTCTGGGGCTGGCTGGCTAACCATACCAGCCAAATCAGCCAGCTCAGGTTCAGTAAGAGACCCTGTTCAGAAAGATAAGAAGTTGAGCAGTTGAGGAAGATGCCAAGCATCAACTTCCATCCTCTATAGGTGTGCGCACACACACACATTCACACAAATACAGGCACATACATAATTTTTATTTTACATTTTATATTTCGATTTATTGTGTGTGTGTGTATGAGTATTTTTCTCACATATATGTCTGGGAACCACATGGGTGTCTGGTGCTTGATGTCAGAAGAGGCCGTAAGATCCCCTGGAACTGGAGTTATGTACCACTGTAAGCTGCCATATGAGTGCTGAGAATCGAACCTGGATTCCTGAAAAATCAGTAAGCGTTCTTAACCACTGAGCATCTCTCCAGGCGCATTTATTTTTAAGAGAAAAATAAGTCAGTGCCTTGGGCTAACACCTCAAGATGCCTATTTGTACTACTAAAAGGAACAGGGAGTCTTGGCCAGGCTGGAAGTCACAGTAAACTGTGGGGAGGGATCAGTTCTCACCAGTACAGCAAAATTCAAAAGTTTACTAATATATTCTATTGGCACAGATGTGGGAAAGCTCTGACAATGGCATGGTGGCTATGAACACTTATACCTACTGACCCAGTAATTCGGCACCAAGGGCTTGACCTTATGCATATATCTGTACATTTGTGCAACAGTTTAGAGTAGAGATAACTTTAGCAGTACTGTCTGCCAGAAGATTAAAAGCCTGGAGGTCTGTCAGAAAGAGGTATCCTTATTTATGATCCATCACAAGTGTCTTAGAAAAGCTGGAAGTGGATGACCCTCTGGCCCCTGGGTTGAGGATATGGTTGGAGCCAAAGGGAAGAGACATTCGTGTTCCTGGCAGGCACAAGTTGTCCCCTGAATCCATCCTCCTCTTTGTCAACTCTCATACAGTTTTGGCTATGCCAGTCCCCCAGCCTCCCTTGCAATTTATCTAAGTTCTCACTGATGGGATGTGAGAGAAAAAAAATGGTATCTGTGACTTGTGATCTCCTTTGCATGCTGTTGTGGGGGCCTCAAGAGAGCACAGGGCCCGAACAGAGGTGAGCAGGACAGTGGGACTGGCCTGTGACTTCTTACTCCTCAACTGCGTCAGGCAGACTTATGTGGGAAGGAGGCTTCTGCCATACAACAGTCCCTGGGAACTCTGCTATGATGGCTTTTTCCTACCCTACTCAACTGTTTAATCTGTCTATTAGAACATAGACCTTTACTTAGGGAGAAGACCTAGAAGAGTCTTTCGGATAAAACCACCTTCAGGTCTGCTGCACCTGATTTGAAGGCATTCACAATTCTGAGCCACTCTTCACTGAGGGAAAAAGAGAAGCTAAATAAGAAGGAGAACCCAAAGAAAAACATATAGGCATCCTCCTGAATATTAACCTTCATCAGGCGATGAAAGGAGACAGAGACAGAGACCCACATTGGAGCACCGGACTGAAATCTCAAGGTCCAAATCAGGAGCAGAAGGAGAGAGAGCACAAGCAAGGAACTCAGGACCGCGAGGGGTGCACCCACACACTGAGACAATGGGGATGTTCTATCGGGAACTCACCAAGGCCAGCTGGCCTGGGTCTGAAAAAGCCTGGGTTAAAACAGGTCTCACTGAACATAGTGGACAATGAGGACTACTGAGACCTCAAGAACAATGGCAATGGGTTTTTGATCCTACTGCATGTATTGGCTTTGTGGGAGCCTAGGCAGTTTGGATGCTCACCTTACTAGACCTGGATGGAGGTGGGTGGTCCTTGGATTTCCCACAGGGCAGAGAACCCTGATTGCTCTTTGGACTGACGAGGGAGGGGGACTTGATTGGGGGAGGGGGAGGGAAAGGGGAGGCGGCGATGGGGAAGAGACAGAAATCTTAAATAAATAAATAAATAAATAAATAAATAAATAAATAAATAAATAAAAAAGAAAAGGGGAGATGATGTGGGATTCCCCTCTGCATGCTCTGAATGTTAAAGTATGTATTTATTTATTTATTTATTTATTATGTATACAGTATTCTGCCTGCAGTCCAGAAGAGGGCACCAGACCTCATTACAGATGGTTGTGAGCTACCATGTGGTTGCTGGGAATTGAACTCAGGACCTTTGGAAGAGCGGGCAATGCCCTTAACCTCTGAGCCATCTCTCCAGTCAACCCCCCCTCCCCGTGAATGTGTTTTATTACCATTGGTTAATAAAGAAGCTGCTTTGGCCTATGGCAGAGCAGAACAGTACTAGGCAGTAAAACTAAACTGAATTCAGGGAGAAAGAAAGCAGAGTCAGGGAGACAACCATGTATCTGCCGAAGGAGGAAGATGCCAAAACCATACTGGTAGGCCACAGCCTCGTAGTGATACATAGATTAACAGAAATGGTTTAATTTAAGGCATAAGAGCTAGCTAGAAATATGTCTAAGTCATCGGTCAAAAGTGTTATAATTAATATAGCTTTTGTGTGATTGTTTAGGTCTGGGCAGCCAGGAAACTAAAGCTTGGTCTCCGTTTACAAGTCCACATTCTGTAGCAATAGGTTATTGTACTTTAAACTCCCTCTTTGTTCTGACTCTTCCAGACGTCTGTATTCTCTGCTCTCTTTCGGGGTGTTGGTTTCCTCCATGATCTCGTAACCATGGGTTACCTGTCACTCTGGTCTTATTCTCCGTATGGGTGGTTTGCCTATGTGTGTGCCTGAGCATTATTTTCATGTCTAGTGCCACGGAGCCAGAAGAGCCTCAACTTGTGAGCTACCATGTGGGTGTGGGAATCGAACCCAGTCCTCTGGAAGAGTAGTGAGTGCTCTTAACCTCTGTACCATCTCTCCGCCCGCTTGTATCTTGTGAACTTACAGTAAGCTTGGAGGTGCAGATTCTAGAGGCAACGGTGTGCTCTGGGGAGCACACAGACCTTCTGTGGGTTTATCTCCTACCCACGCTTTCTCTGCCCTGGTGCTTTCTCTGTCCTGGTGGTGCTTGCTGCCAGGACATCATTATGTCTGTCTCTCTGGTCCCAGCTCCGCAGGTCACTCCCCAGGAAACACGTCCACCACTAATGCCTGCTCAGCACAGGAGGGTCAGACTGAAGATTGCTCCAACCAGATGCTCTAAATTAAATGCGCTGGTGTTTGCCCAGGGGCACCCGCCCCTTCCTTGAGTCCCTTGACCCTGAACTTGGAGCTGTTCCAAAATCACTCCCACCTCCAAAGCAGGACCTTCTCTGGGTGTGTTTTACGATGTGGTTTTCTCTGATCTTATTTTGCTGCTAATTTGATACCATCTGCTTTCTTTTACACGATTTCTCAAACTTTTTTTGTGATCCATTCATAAGAAATAAAATGTTTCTGCATGACAAAATAACTATAAACAAAGGCAGAAAACAGAAGACAGACTGAGGGAAATCTTTGCAGTCTCACCACAGTCGAAGAACTGTGTTATGTGAGGAGCTTTTGGCAGCTGACAGAAACAGACACTGGTGTACACACATACACACACACACACACACCATTAAGCCTACAATTCAACAACAAAAAAATAGGCAAAAAAAAATAGAAAATCCACAGAAAATGCAAATGCTTTGGAAATGTGTTAAAATACTTAATTATAAAAGTCTTTTTAAAAAAATTTTTTTTATTTTATGTGTCTGGGTATTTTGCCCACCTGTGTGTATGTGTACCACTTGCATACAGTCACTACAGAGGACAGAAGAAGGTGTCGGACGTCCTGGAACTGGAGTTACAGATGGTTGTGAACCACCATGTGGATGCTGGGAATCAAACCCTGGTCCTCTGGGACAGCAATCAATATTTTTAAATGATCAGCAGTCTTTCCAGCCTCCTTAACCACAGTCAAGAGAAAAATTAACTTTCCCTAACTAATAATCTGTACTTTAACCTATTAGAATCTAGTCTAATGATTAGATGATGTGGTGGTTTCAGTAAAAATGGTCCCCATAGGTTCATAGGGAGTAACACTATTAGGAGTTAGTGTGGCTTTGTTGAAGGAAATGCATCACTAGGGTGGTGGGCTTTGAGGTCTCAGAAACTCAAGCCAGATCTTCTCCTGCTGCCCGTGGATCAAAGCGTTGAACTCTCAACACCTTCCCCAGCACCATGTCTGCCTGCATGCTGCCATGCTTCTCAAACTGAAGCTGTAAGCCAGCCCCCAATGAAATGTTTTCCTTTATAAGAGTTGCCATGGTCATGGGGTCTCTTCATAGCAATAGAAACCCTAACTAAGACAGATGGCCCCGTTCCTACAGTTTGACGGCATGGTATTGGTCACAGTGTGGGGAAACAGGTACTTTTGTACATGCCGGATGGAGTGGAAGTCACTAGCGTCTCCTGTGCAGATAGCGTGACAATTGTCACAGCACATATTCTTTGCAATTCGGCTCTTCCACGTCTAGTACTTCAATCTGAAGATGTGTTTGCGCATCCTGCACCAACTGAGGCCACTGTCCTCTTTTGCTTTCTGTTGATGCAAGAGACACCATGACCAAAAGCCGCTTGGGAAGGAATAGATGTATTTCATCTTATGCTTCCACGTCACCGTTCATCATTGAGGGCACTCAGGGTAGGAACTCAGACAGGAACCTAGAGGCAGAAACTAAAAGAGAGGCCATGAAATCTCTCCCTCTGACTTGCTCAGCTTATTTTCTTAGACAACCCAGGATCAGCAGTCCAGGGGCAGCACTGCCTACAGTGGGCTGGACCCGCCTACTTCAAGTCAAGAAAATGCCCTCTCAGACTTGCTCACCGGCCAACCTGATGGAGGCAGTTCCTCAGTTAAGGTTCCCTCTTCCCGGGTGACTTAAATTGGTGTCAGGTTGATAAATGCCATCCAGCACAGTCACCCACAGCACTGTGTTCATATGATTGCAGGAGTCACTGGGAAGCAGCGGCCCACCGGCAGCACAGTGTGTAACAAGCCACAGCAAGTGCACCTAGCATATGGCCATAAAGAATATCAAGAAATCTCTTTAAGGTATAGATTCTCTATGAGAGCCAGAGGAAGTGCAGGGCGGCATAGAGAGCAAGAAGCAGGGCAAAAATACAGTTGGATTGCTTGGGTTTGCTGTGAACCGCTGACCCAAACTGAGAATGATGATTAGGGCCGCTATGAAAGAGAAACATCCCTGCAGACCAATGGGACTTTTTAGGCCTTCAGATCCAAGTGAGTGTTCTTCCTTCTTCAACAGTTTACTCTATGATTCTCAGAACCCAGCAATGGCGTGGTACCAACTAGACACTTCCCTGTTTTCTGTCTCTATTGTGAGTCTGCTTCCCTGCCTCCTTGGTCCCTTCTCTTTCCTATGTTGTCCCCAACTTCAGGAAAGGGATTTGGGACTTGTGAGGGGATAATGAGCATGTACCTCCCTGCTTCCACCTGGTCCTTTAAGTTCTCTTTTATTTTTATTTATGTATGTATGAATTTGTTTGTTCTGCCGTGTCAGGAATGAGACCCAGGGTCCCATTCATCCTAGGCATTCCTTTAATTCTTAATCTCTAGTGAAAACGGTAATGCTAAAAATAGTATAAATGTACACGTATAGAGACAGACAGACAGATGGACTCAGTGAGACAGAGAGGGACTTTAAGGAATTAGTTCACATGATGGTTGGACAGGCAAGGCTGAAACTTATAGCTGCCAAAGGCGTTGAACATAGAGGGAAGAGTTAATGTTCATGCCTCAGCTAAGACTGAAACCTGTGGACTAGAAACTCAACCCAGGTTTCTTTGTTGTCTGGAAAACAGTCTTTGCTGTTAGGGCTACAACTAACTAGATAGTTGCCCACACTCCCGGTAGAAGGTAATTTCTGCGTCTACAGAGTCAAATGTTAATTACATCTAAAATATATTTTCATGACATTATTTATACTGGTGTTTACCAAACAACTGGGTACTATAGCTAAGTCAAGTTGGCGTGCTTCAAGCATCGCGGCCAGCCTTCCTTTGACTGCTGTATTATGCTAGTTACTGCTGTTGTAGTCAAACAGGTACTCAACACACTCACTCCTGTGCTCAGTTGTGACACTTTCCAGATACCTGTGCTATAGCAGAGATCACAGGAGTGTCCTTGTCACTCATGTCAGAATCATTCCATGGTTTCCTCTAAACATTAACGGAAGGATTTCCCGCAGGAATTGGACCCCACTGAAGCATTTTTCTTTTTGCTGGCTTCTTTATTGAGTGAATTCATCTTGACATAATGGCAGCCATCTTGAGTTGTAACAGAGAGGAGCCGGCCCAGAATAACCTGGTTGAGTTTTCCTGCATAGTTCCCAGCAGACTGTAAATAGACAGAGCCATTAGGCTGGCATGTGGAGTTTTACAGCTGGGCCAAGGTGCTAGGAATGTGCCTGTCTCTTTGATGCTAGCTTAAGATAAACCAGGTACATTCCACTTTTATGAGGACACTTTTGTCCTAACCAGCATATGCATCTCTCCTTCTGACCCAAACTGTGAGGATCCACACTTTGGAGCGCAGGTCCTTACTTCTCTAAGCAAATCACCTGAACTACATTCTGCAGAATCCTGAATTGGATTGCCTTTTTTTTTTAATTTTTTATTTTATTTTATTTATTTATTTATTTATTTATTTATTTATTTATTTATTTTCTGTCTCACTGCACCTGGAAGGCTGGGTTGTCTCAAGACGGTATAATGATAATAAAAATATAGTGATAGCCGCTCTATGAGCCTTCCCTGTGTTTTTGTGATATAATGTGTTTTTGGAAAGCACGTTTTTATTGTTTTTATTGAGCTCTACATTTTTCTCCACTCCCCTCCCTTCCTCTCCCCTCTCCTTCTACCTTCTCCCAAGGTCCCCATGATCCCAATTTACTCAGAAGATCTTGTCTTCTACTTTCCATGTAGATTAGATCCATGTATGTCTCTCTTAGGGTCCTCTTTGTTGTCTAGGTTCTCTGGGATTGTGAATTGTAGGCTGGTTTTCTTTGCTTTATGTTTAAAAACCACTTAAGAGTGAGTACATATGATAATTGTGTTTCTGAGTCTGGGTTACCTCACTCAATGTGATGTTTTCTAGCTCAAACCATTTGCCTCCAAAATTTAAGATGCCATTATTTTTCTACTGTGTAGTATCCATTGTGTAAATGTATCACATTTTTCCTTATCCATTCTTTGGTCTAGGGGCATTTAGTTTGTTTCCAGGTTCTGGATATGACAAACAATGCTGCTAGGAACATAGTTGAGCACATGTCCTTGTAGCATGATTGAGCATCCTCTGGGTATATACTCCAAAGTGGTATTGCTGGGTCTTGAGAAAGATTGTTTCCTAATTTTCTAAGAAATCACCATACTGATATTCAAAGGCTGTACCAGATTGTACTCTCACAAGCAATGCAGGAGTGTTCCTTAACCTCATGTCCTCTCCAGCATAAGTTGTCACCAGTATTTTTGATCTTGGCCATTCTTACAGGTGTAAGATGGAATCTCAGAGTTGTTTTGATTCACATTTCTCTGATGGCTAAGGATGATGAGAATTTCCTTAAGTGTCTTTCAGCTAATTTAGATTCTTCTGTTGAGAGTTCTCTGTTTAGGTCTGTACCCCATTTTTTTAAATTGAATTATTTGTTCTTTTGATGACCAATTTCTTGAGTTCTTTGTATATTTTGGAGATCAGACCTCTGTCTGATGTGGGGTTAGTGAAGATCTCTTCCCATTCTGTAGGCTGTCCTTTTGTCTTGTTGACTGTGTCCTTTGCTTTACAGAAGCTTTTCAGTTTCAGGAGGTCCCATTTATTAATTGTTTCTCTCAGTGTCCGTGCTACTGGGGTTATATTTAGGAAGTGGTCTCCTGTGCCAATGTGTTCAAGAGTACTTCCCACTTTCTCTTCTATGAGGTTCAATGTGGTTGGCTTTATGTTGAGGTCTTTGATCCATTTGGACTTGAGGTTTGTGCATGGTGGTAGATATGGATCTGTTTTTATTCTTCTACATGTTGATATCCAGTTATGCCAGCACCAAAGAATATGCTTTCTTTTTTCTATTTTCTATTTTTGCTTCTTTGTCAAAAATCAGGTGTTTGTAGGTGTGTGGATTGAAATTTGGGTCTTCAAGTCGGTTCCATTGGTCCTCCTGTCAGTTCTTATGACAATACCAGGCTGTTTTCAGTACTGTAGCTCTGTATTAGAATTTGAAGTCAGGGATTTTGATGCCTCCAGAAGTTTCTTTATTGTACAGGATTATTTTGGCTGTCCTGAGTTTTTTGCTTTTCCATATGAAGTTGAGTACCGTTCTTTCGAGGTCTTTGAAGAATTTTGCTGGGATTTTGATGGACATTGCACTGAATCTGTAGATTGCTTTTGGTAAGATTGCCATTTTTACTTTAAAGAAAGTAGACTTTTTAAATATTTATTTGTTATTTATTTATACAATATTCTGTCTGCGTGTATGCCTGAGGCCAGAAGAAGGCACCAGACCTCATTACAGATGGTTGTGAGCCACCATGTGGTTGCTGGGAATTGAACTCAGGACCTTTGGAAGAGCAGGCAATGCTCTTAACTGCTGAGCCGTCTCTCCTGCCCTAAGATTGCCATATTTACTATGTCAATTCTACCTACTCGAGAGTATGGAAAATCTTTCCATTTTCTGGTGTCTTCTTCAATTTTTTTCTTCAAAGATTTAAAGTTCTTAAAAAAGTAATAAAAAAAAAGATTTAAAGTTCTTGTCATACAAGTCTTCTACTTGTCTGGTTAGTTACTCCAAGATATTTTATGCTATTTGTGGCTATTATGAAGGGTGATGTTTCTCTGATTTCTTTCTCAGCCCATTTATCATCTATATAAAGGAGGGCTACTTATTTTTTGAGTTAATCTTATATCCTGCTACATTACTGAAGTTTATGAGATATAGAAATTCCTCAGTAGAATTTTTTGGGTCGATTATGTAAACTATAGTATCATCAGCAAATAGTGAGAGTTTGACTTGCTTTTTTTTTTATTTGTATCCCCTTGATCTCCTTTTGTTGTCTATTGCTCTAGCTAGAACCTCAAAATCTATACTGAATAGATATGGAGATATGGAGATGTGGAAATACATTGAATAGATATGGAGAGAGTGGACAACCTTGTCTTGTTCCTGATTTCAGTGGGATTGCTTTGCATTTCTCTCCATTTAGTTTGATGCTGGCTGTTGCCTTTATTATGTTTAGGCATCTTCCTTGTATCCCTGCTCTCTCCAAGACCTTTACCATGAAGGGATGTTGTATTTTGTTGAAGGCTTTTTCAGCATCTAATGAGATGATCATGTGTTTTTTTTTCTTCAGTTTGTTTATGTGGTGGATTACTTGACAGATTTTTGTATGTTGAACCATCCCTGCATCGCTGGGATGAAGCCAACTTGATCATGGTGGATGATTTTTCTGATGTGTTCTTGGATTCAGTTTGCAAGTATTTTATTGAGTATTTTTGCATCAATGTTCATAAGTAAGATTGGTCTGTAATTCTTTTTCTTAGTAATATATTTGCCTCGCTTGGGTATCAGGGTAATTGTAGCCTCAGCCTCATAAAAAGAGTTTGGCAATGTTCCTTCTGTTTTTATTGTGTAGAACAATTTGAGGAGTATTGGTATTAGTTCTTCTTTGAAAATCTTGTAGATTTCTGTGCTGAAACAATCTGGTCCTGGGCTTTTTTTTTTTTTTTATTTGATTGGGACAGTTGTGATGACTGTATTTCTTTAGAAGTTATAGGTCTATTTGATTTGCTTACCTGGTCTTGATTTAATTTTGGTAAGTGATATTTATCCAGAAAATTGTTCATTTCCTTTAAGTTTTCCAATTTTGTGGTGTACAGCTTTTCAAATTATGAAAATATGATCTAATGATTCTCTGGATTTCCTCCATATCTGTTGTTATGTTTCCCTTTTCATTTCTGATTTTGTTAATTTGGATATTCTCTCACTGCTTTTTGGTTAGTTTGGATAAAGGTTTGTCTATTTTGTTGATTTTCTCAAAGACCCAACTCTTTGTCTCACTGATTGTTTGTTTCTATTTTGTTGATTTCAGCTCTCAATTTGATTATTTCCTGTCATCTAGTCCTCCTGGGTGAGTTTGCTTCTTTTTGTTCTAGAGTTTCCAAAGGTTCTGCTAACTCACTAGTGTGGGATTTTTTCCAATTTCTTCATGTAGGCATTTAGTGCTATGAACTTTTTTCTTAACACTGCTTTCATTGTGTCCCATAAATTTGGGTTTGTTGTGTGGTCATTTTCATTGATTTTTAGGAAATCTTCTATTTCTTCCTTTATTTCTTCTTTGACCCATTGATGATTCTGGTGAGCATTGTTTAATTTCCATGTGTTTGTAGGCTTTCTGGAATTAGTGTTGCTGTTGAATTCTAATTTTAAGCCATGGTGATCTGGTAAGATACATGAGGTTATCCCAATTTTTTTGTGTCTGTTGAGGTTTGCTTTGTTACCTAATATGTAGTCAGTTTTTGAGAAGGTTCTATGAGGTGCTAACAAGAAGGTATATTCTTCTATGTTTAGATGGAATGTTCTGTGGATGTCTTAAGTCCATTTGTATCATAACATTTGTTAGTTCCCTTATTTCTCTGTTAATTTTATGTCTGACAGACCTGTCCAGTGGTGAGAGTGCGGTGTTGAAGTCTCCCACTATTAGTGTTTGGGGTTTAATGTGTGATTTAAGCTTTGGAAGTATTTTGTTTCTGTTTTTGTTTTTACATATGAGGGTGTCTTTGTATTTGGGGAATAGATGTTCAGTATTGAGATTTCCTCTTGATGAATTTTTCCTATGACTATTATGAAATGTTCTTCTTTGTCTTTTTTGATTGATTTTAGTTTGAAGTCTATTTTGTTAGATAGTAGAATAACTACACCAGCTTGTTTCTTAGGTCCGTTTGATTGGAAAATTTACTCTGAGGCGATGTCTGTCTTTGAGGTTGAGTGGTGTTTTTGTATGTATGTGTTTTGTATGTTGTGTTTTGTATGTATAATCTGTTAGCCTGTGTCTTTTTATAGGTGAGTTGAGTCCATTTATATTAAGAGAATATTAATTACAAGTGATTGCTAGCTTCTGTTATTTTAGTTTTCATTGTTGGTGATATTATTGTGTGTATTTTTTCCTTCTTTGGGATTTGCTTCTGTGAGATCATTTGTGTTTTTGTGGATATAGCCAATTTCCTTGAGTTGGAGTTTTCCTTCTAGTACTTTGTGTAGGGCTGGGTTTCTGGCTAGCTATTGGTTAAATCTGTCTCTGTCATGGAATATCTTGTTTTGTCCATCAGTGGTGATTAAAAATTTTGCTGGGTGTAGTAGTCTGGGCTGGCATCGATGGTCTCTTAATGTCTGCATAATGCTTGACCGTGACCTTTTAGCTTTCATTGTCTCCACTGAGAAGTCAGATGTAATTCTGATAGGTCTGCCTTTATATGTTACTTGTCCTTTTCCTTTTGCAGTTCTTAATATTCTTTCTTTATTCTGTATGTTTAGTGTTTTGATTATTATGTAGCAAGGGGACTTTTTTTTTGATCCAGTCTATTTGGTGTTCTGTAAATTTCTTGTATCTTCATAGGCATATCTTTCTTTAGATTGGGAAAGTTTTCTTCTATGATTTTGTTGAATATATTTTCTGGGAAAGCACTTTTTTTTAAAAAAAAAATAAAATGGTGCTGCAGAGACATCATTAGCTAAAGAAAGGAGAGATATCTTCCCCCATTCAAGGGGGGTCTTTGGACAGAGGATGTGGTCATTGGAGTGCTTATCTAGTGTACATGAAATCCTGGGTTTGATCCTTAACAAAGCATAAACCAAACCTATGAGATGTGCCTATAATCCCAGTATTTGGGAGGTAGAGGCAGGAAGATTGTAAATCCATGGCTTTATTTGATTATATAGTAAACTCGAGATTACCCTGGGCTATGTAAAACCCTATGTGCACACCTTTGATTTCAGCACTCAGGAGGCAGAGGCAGGCAGATCTCTGTGAGTTCAAGGACAGCCTGTTCTACAAAGTGAGTTCCAGGGTAGCTAAGACTGTTACACAGAGAAACCCCATGCAGGGGTGGAGGGCAGAGGATGATGAAGAAGGTGGATTGTCTGTACTTAGAGTAGGTGTGGACTGGAGTGGGTTGGTAATCAAGCTGCCAGGCAAGAAGGTATATACCCAGTTGCCTGTGGCTTCAAAGAGAATGATCTCAGATGTTATGTGGGGCTTGTCTTTGGACACTGAGCAGTTGGCCTGGGTGCTGCAAGGGTCCCAGTCTCTGAGCTCCATATCCACCCAGGACTCTGGAGCTTCTCCCTTCTTCCTACAGAAGCACAATCTCTTGGAGGGTCAGTTTACTTCTTGCAATGCCCTTATTTCCTCATATCAAGCATTCTTCTGCATGGAAAGCTGGAGTTCTCAAACTATTCCATGCTATCCTAGCTTCATATGAGGTTCATAGATGCTCCAGCAAACATAGCCGCCCAGTGCTTGCTTTGAGAGAATCGCATGGAAGATTCTGAGAAGTATGTTAAGCTTCATTTACTGCAATCATTTCATGCTTCTTTTGCTGCAGGACACTTCTCCCATGGCACACCTGTTGGCCCTGCCAGTTCTGCAGGCTCAGCCTGGGACTCTGGTGCAGTAGAAGGAACACTAGACTTAGAATAAAAGGAACTTTGTCCAAGTCAGTGTGGCCTCCTGCTCTTCCTCGGAGAAATCGCTTTCTGTTTGTGAAGTGAATTGATAGGTCTGGTAGTTTTGTTCAGAGCTGTGGCTGGAGCAGTTTAAAAACTGGAGCTGAGTGTTCATCCAAGAATAAAGGCAGAGCACTGACAGGCAAGCAGAGAGATCCTTCATGACCTGACAGAGCTGACCAGACCCCAACACCTACACTCTCCCAGATCTACGACTCTAGGCACATTACAAGCCCTTGTTAGTGGAGTTGATAATGCTGGCTCCACAGTGGGGCCCAGGAGAAGGTGACGTGAGATTGTGCTTACAAATCTCAGTCTATTGCCTGGTCTCAAAGGAACATAGCTGCTATTATCACCATAGCAACATTGCCGTAGTAAGGATGCCCTAAAAAGCAAACTGAAGGCGCCATGGAATTTAAATAGCGTGTGATTTAAATAGCATGCATTTGCTTACATCAGGCTTGCTCCTCCTCACCGCTCTGGTCCTCTAGTAAGCGTGTATCAGTTCCATCCATTCTCAGAAGCACAGGGACCCTTTCCCACCTCAGGTCTCCATCCCTGCTCTCAGCAGAGCCAAACAGAGCACAGTCGCTCTTGGTCATCAATTTGGTTATATCTGGAATGGACTATAATCCAGATATGGAGAGCACACCTGTGAGAGATTTTCTGCCTCGTTTAAAGTGGGTGAATCCACTTCTAGTTCAGACTTTTGAGGTAGGGGGAGATGCACCTTTGATCTAGATCGAAAGGCTGGAAGACACACACTTTTAATACCAGTCTTGAGGTGGAAAGACATACCTTTAGTGTGGGCCATACCTTCTGCTGGAAATCTGTATAAGGACATAAAAGAAGGAAGCATTTGCTCTTTTCCTGCTTGCCCTCGCCTTGCTAGTATATTCATTACTTCACTGACATTGGGGTCTACTTCTTCAGGATTCCGGCATATACAGAAGGCCAGCCGAGACATGCAACCTAGTGGGACTGAGCAACTACTACTAGATTCTTGGACTTTCTGTTCACAGCCAGTCATTGTTAGCTTAGCTAGACTGCAGACTATAAATCATTCCAATAAATTATATATCTATATGGATCTGTACCTATCTATCTACATATATATGCTATATATAAATCTATAGATAGATAGATAGATAGATAGATAGATAGATAGATAGATAGATAGATAGATAGATTCAGTTCATAAATTCTGTGACTCTCAAGAACTTTGGATAATAGAGTTCCCTTCTTCCATACAGGGCACTGTTTGTATAATAAGCTTCATTAAGATGTAAGTTTATGAGCATAGGGTCAGGTGCTTTAGAGTAGTGTAAGACAGTCTGAGTCTTGGAAGATCATACTAGACATTTGTGCTATTTATGCGAGATTCCCCACTCCCAGCCCAGCCTAATTTTCCTCCAGCGTCCCCCTGAGATAACGAGGTGATGTTTTCCCCTCCAAGGCTTTCCTCTACATTTTTCTCTTTCTAGATGCCCTCCAGGACCTACACCCCCTATCTGTTTCTTCTGCAGAAAAGCTTGGCCCTCTTTGTTTTAGACCCACAACTGTTCACCTTCTGTGTCCACCAGATGTTTTGCCGAACAAAGAGCCTTGTGCTGAAGAGGAATGCCTGCCTCGGGGGAAGATGCAGCCGTGGTCCGTTAGGACTTTAAATGTTAGCTTTCCTCGTCTCCACTGCAATTTTAATTCCTATGGAAACATGCCTAGGAGCGCTGTGACACCACGAGACAAGCTCGTTGGATGGAATAGTGCAGCAGAGATTTAGAAGATGCACTGAGTGGAACATGGTGGGACCAGAGGCTGTTGAGGGAGCGGTGGAGCTGCGTCCCCAGCACCCGGCTACCCGCATGGCTTATGCCCCAAAATAATTACACAGAAACTGTATTCTTTTAAACACTGCCTGGCCCAATAGTTCCAACCTCTTACATATTGATCTAACCCATTTCTAATAATCTGTGTAGCCCACTAGGTGGCTTACCAGGGAAGATCTTAACCTGCGTCTGTCTGGAGTGGGAGAATCATGGCCACTCACTGACTCAGCTTTCTTTCTCCCAGCATCCTGTTCTGTTTACTCCACCCACCTAAGGGTTGGCCTATCAAATGGGCCGAGGCAGTTTCTTTATTAACTAACCAATGAAAGCAGCAGATTAGAAAGGAATTACTCCCACATCAAGAGGCCAGCGACCAGATGGCATGGCTTTGCCAGTAGACTAGCTCTGGGTGAAGACTAGGAGGGGGTTGGGAGGACAGTGGAGGAGGAAAATGAGGTCTGGCTGTAGAATGGGACCCAGAGCCTTGATGGCAGGTTAATGCTGAGGGTGTAGGGGACAAACACTGATAGGCAGAGAGGCTAAGGATGAACCCTAAGTGTTGAACTGGGGATAGCTGGCACAGTGCCAGGCTATGGGGACAAGGGTGATGGTCATATTAATACCAGGCTCCTCCCCTCTGCAACTCTTACTACCACTACTAATGGAAGCACTCACTGAGCGTGGACAGTGTGTCAGGCACTTGCTGAGAACTTGATGTGGACCCTAGTCCATGCTGTGTTGCTCTAACAGAATAGTACATAGGCTGGAATTTGTTGTTGTTGTTGTCTGTTTGTTTGTTTGTTTTGAGACAGGGTTTCTCTGTAGCTTTGGAGCCTATCCTGGAACTCTGTAAACCAGGCTGTCCTGGAACTCACAGAGATCTGCCTGCCTCTGCCTCCTGAGTGCTAGGATGAAAGAAGTGTGCCACAACTTCCTGGCTTTTCTTTTTTCTTTTATTGAAAAGAAAGAGTTGCTTGTTACCCCAGTGAGAACTCCTTTGGAGAAAAGTAACTTTTCATTTGCAAGTGATCATCAATTGGAGACACCTCTGGTTTAGGGGTGGTGGCAGGTGTCTGGAGCCACCCCTAGGTGGCTCTAGGACACCATCTGGAGCAGACCTGTGCAGGCGCTGCTCATGCTGCCTGGCTCAGTGAATTGATGTGCCCTGGTCTGTTATCTTTAGAAGGCCTTGTTTTCTTGGCATTCTTGTCCCCTCTGGCTCTTGCACTCTTTCGGCCCCCTCTTCCTCAGAGTTCCCTGAACACTGAGGGGAGGGATTTAATGGAGACATCCCATTTGGGGTGAGTTTTCCAAGGTCTTTCAATCTTTGCATATTGTCGGCCTGTGGGTCTCTGTATTTGTTCCTATCTGCCGCAGGAGGAAGCTTTTCTAATGATGACATTGATCTATGAGTATAGCAGAATGTCATCGGGAGTCATTTTGTTGCTATGTTCCTGTACTATACAGTAGCATTTTTTTGTTTTAAGCTACGTCCCCAGGCTATCTTGTCTCAGGTTCTTGGTCACCCAAAAAGCATTAAGTATGGGTTCCGTTTCGTGGCATGGGCCTTAAGTCAGATTATCGCTCTGACACATCTTGTAGGCAGGACACCCTTGTAGATCAAAGGGTTCATAGCTGGGTCTGTATTTACATTGCTCCCCTGGTAGCATGCAGAATGCTTTCTGGTACCAAGAACTTTATTCTGTAAGAGTGAAGGATCAAGTTAGGCACCAGCTCAATTTCACTGTGTTCAATGAGTTTTGTAGGTGTTGTCTTCGGCAATAGGGCCTTGCTGTAGGTTTGTGGAGAGTGACCTATGGCTTTGGCAACATCCAGGGTTGTTTGGGGTTTCCCATGGGACCTCTTTGGTCAATAACTCAATTAATTATATGTATGACAGGTGATGGTGACACACACTTTTAATCCCAGCACTCTGGAGGTAGAGGCAGGTGGCTATCAGTGAGTTCAAGGCCAGCCTGGTCTACAGAGTGAGTTCTAGGAAGCCAAGGCTACAGAGAAACCCTGCCTCTAAAACAACACCATCAAAACAAACAAAGAAACAAAAACTCAATTAGTTGTAACCCATTCCTGGTACTGGAAGCTTCATTTGGTGACAAGATAGAGAGTTGGGGCTTTGTCTCTCTTGTTATTTGGCAATTTCATATAGATCACCTTCATATATGTCTATATTTTAGGAAGCTTCCATACTACCCCTCAAATGACCTTAATTTTAGTTGTTTCTTCCTGTATTCCCTCCCTAGTCTCCCTCGTCGTCCATCCCCCCTCCCTGCTTGACCCTCCTATCCCAGTCCTTCCTACCCCATGTAGCGGCGTAAATGAATGCAGACGGATTGTAATAAATATATACAGCTTTAATGGGGAAATAGACTTACAGAACCACAGGTTCCTGCAGAGAACAGGAAAGCAGAAGGGGCGGTTGGGAGCACGCACACAATCTTTATCAGTAAAAAATATCCTCGGGGGACCCCGCCCCCTGCTAGCAAGGTCTTTCCTACATCCCCCCCCCCACCTCATCCATCTATAACTATATGTTTTATTTTGGACTTGGAAATTTATAATGAACAGAAACTTACTTACTCCTGGTCCTGGGGCATGGGAAGTCCAAAAGCAAGAAGCATCTAGAAGGGGCTCTCTCTTATATCCTCTGAATAAAGAAAGAGAGAGAGAGAGAGAGAGAGAGAGAGAGAGAGAGAGAGAGAGAGAGAGAGAGAGAGAGAGAAGGGATCCCGATACCCTTCCATATGGAATGGACTCATTCCTGTGATAACAGAGTTACTCTATCCACGGGGTGCTGTCCCTATGACCTAAATACCTAAGATCCATTAGGCTCCACTTCCTAATATTGTCACATGGGGGTTAAAGTCCCAGCACATGAATTTTTCAGGCCATAGCAGCATACATCATGAGATAAAATGGTACCATTTAATTCCATAAGGAATATATCATCATCCAGTTTCCCAGACAGGAATACAGTAACTTTTCCCAGTTTTCAGAGATAGCAAAAGCATATCATTACAAATTTAAGTACTGAAATCATGAGTCCAGTTGGGTACACACTGAACTTGAATATCCTGTGGCGTGTCCTAGTGGGAATCCATCAGTCACAGATGAAAAGGCAGACCTGAATTCAGAAGAAAAGCCTGGGCAAGAGATCCGGTCATATGTGCAGGAGTGGTAGAGAGGCCATGGGGTCAGGATGAGACCCGTTAGGAAAACTATACGGAGCCAAAGGAAAAGAGGGCCCAGATGAGCACTGAGGCTATAATGTTCCAAAGAAACTACAGTAAGGGAGGGACCAGAGGCTTGAGAAATGCAGATGGGAAGTTGTGGGGTCTGGCACAAGAAGGTGGGGTGTGTGAAGTGCTTCTGGGAGGAACGAGGCAGATGGGGCACACACCGGTCAGAGGGTGTTGAGGAAGACTGGCAGGTAGGGCTGGAGAGATGGCTCAGAGGTTAAGAGCATTGCCTGCTCTTCCAAAGGTCCTGAGTTCAATTCCCAGCAACCACATGGTGGCTCATGGCCATCTGTAATGCCCTCTTCTGGCCTGCAGGCATACACACAGACAGAATATTGTATACATAATAAGTAAATATTTAAAAAAACAAAGACTGGCAGGTAAAGGTCACAACAGAAGGAGGGGCAAGGAAGGCAAGAAGGTAAATGCAGAAGACAATTTTAAGATGTAATAATAGTAAGGAGGGGGAGGGAAGGAGAAGGAGGCAGGCAGAGTAATATCTCAATAAGGATTTTTTGTTTGTTTGTTTTTGTTTTTCTATACAGGGTTTCTCTATGTATCCTTGGTTGCCCTAAAACTCCCTCTGTAGACCAGGTTGGCATTGAACTCAGAGATTCTGCTGCTGCTTCCCCAAGTGCTAGGATTAAAGGTGTGTGCCACCCCTGCTTGGCTCAATAAGGATTTAGAGGGCTTCCTTAAAAATCAATAAATAAAACAAAATAAAAACTAGGGCTGGAGATATGGCTCAGTGGTAGAGTGCTTGCCCAGTATGTGGCAGGCCCTGGGTTTCATCTCTATCACCATACACACACACACAGACACACACACACACACGCACACACACGCACGCATGTGCACGTGCACACGTGCACACACACAGAAAATGGAAATTTTTAAGCTGCTTCAAAGCTGAAAGGAATGTGCTAAAGAGGTCAAAGACACAAAGCACAAGAGGAAACAGGGCAGTTTCCCAAAGACACAGATAGCCTGGGCCTGAGAGACACCCCAGACACTCCGGATAGAGCAGAAAGAGCCTATTATAGACGGACCAGCCTGTGGGTAGGGAGGCCTGGATGGTGCAGATGTCGATATCTGTTCACACTTAAAATGCAGCTGGACTCGGGAGGCAGAAGCAGGTGGATCTCTGTGAGTTCGAGGCCAGCCTGGTCTACTAGAGCTAGTTCCAGGACAGGCTCCAAAGCTACAGAGAAACCCTGTCTCGAAAAATTAAAAAAAATAAAAATAAAAAAAAAAGAGAGAGAGAGAAAGTGAAGCTGAAGCTGGAACTGGTAAGGGAAGCCTCTGAGGTGACACCAACCTGTGCGTTAAGCAGTCTGGTGGCAAAGCGGATGACCTATGGGACTGGGGCTGTTGTGTGCAGGACCTGAGCAGTGGAGAGAAATGGAAGGGTGCAGAGGATATTGAACATGGCGCATCAGCCCATCTAGTCTGGATAGTTCCCAGATTAGATCAGAGGGGACCAAAAAGATTGAGACCCCTTTTGCTTTACGCAAAAACAAGCAACAAACCAAAGGCAAATATCATGAACACAGCGGCAGGCACAGACAAGCCTAGCAGCGGGGGGGGGGGGGGGGGGGGGGGGGGGGGGGGGGGGGGGGGGGGGGGGGGGGGGGGGGGGGGGGGGGGGGGGGGTGATCCAGGAGCATCCCTGAAGCTTACTGGCTAAGCCAGCCTGGTCAGTTGGTAAGCGCCACAATTCCTTTTCAGTTTGGTGTGTGTTGGTGTGTGTGTGTGCGTGTGTGTGTGTGTGTGTGTGTGTGTACATATATGGCATACACTGTGGAAACCCAAAAATGTGAGTCATTTCCACTTTGATTGGAGGTTGCTCAAAGTGGCTGACAAGCAGTAGTTGTGTGTCCCAACTCAGGAGGTGATTACTTAATTTTTTGACATTAAGCTAGCCCATACAAGTAGGTCCATTCAATCCTGACAGGTGGGCAGGATATGTAAATGTACTTCTGCTCCTTCTTTCGTAACTGTGAGGTCACCTGGGGAGCGGCTGTCTTCAGGATATGTGGTCTAGAGCAGCTTCACAGCCTAAACAACAAAATGCTGATGATTTGATGTCTCGAAGTGTTAAAGTGCTTAACTGCTCGAGTTGTCCTATGTATCATGTTAATAAAATCTTTGTTACATTCCCTCCCCCCCCCATTTGTATTGGGTATAAAAGCATATGGAAAAATAAACACGGGCAATTTCAATATTCACAGGAATGCCCTCCCGATACTTTCTATGGTTTCTGTTCTTATTATTTTCCATGCATCTTCATATTCTTTACTTATATTTCAAAACCTCACGCCCTTACCCTGGCAAGAGGTATTTTTGTCTAGTCTGGTTCACAACAGCACACACATGAACAAGCACGTGAGCATACCACAGCACACAAGCTAAGGTTTCAGGAAAAAATTGCAGAAACTGGTTCTCTCCTTCCACCACGTGGATTCCAGGTATTAAACTCCAGTGTCCATTGAGGGCAAGTGCCCTTACCCACTGAGCTTCAAGCTCCAGGTTTAGCCAGAGACTCTGAGAATAGAAGGTGGAGAACAACAGAAGAAAACACCTGATACTCTCATCTGGCCTCCACATGTGCACACATGTAATATGCACAAACACACACGCGCCAAAATAAAGAACAAAAAATTTAAATCATTTTTTAAAAGCAAATGGTGGTAAATTAAACACAGCGTTTATCTCAGCAATCTCCACAAAACCTTTTTGAAATAGCAGAAAGTGTATTTTTCTTAAGCCCACAAACCCAGATGAAAAGAGAAATGGGAACAGAGAGAGCAACAGCTGGCTACATTTTGAAAGCTAAGGGCAGATGAGTAATAGTGGCTAAATCAGCTAACATCAGGAATTAGAGGCTGCAGGTATCTCTAAAAACAGAATGCAAGAACTGCGGATGGGAGGATAGATTGTCTCAAGGAAAAACATAGATACACAGTCTCCTTGGTTTGAAGATGGTGTTCTGCAAGGGGTAAAATAGGTCTATAGACTGACAACAGGAACCACTGACCGCTGATATGGCGTGGTTAAGTGGAATTAATGTATCCAATAGGAAGACCCTGCTCGTCCCTCCAACTTGCACACTTCATTCTCAGGAAACTGGAAGGGAACTTTTCCCCAGAAAATCTGATCTAAGAGAAAATACTTATAGATACTGGCATATGGTGTTTTTGTACTCGGATTACTTTAGGTGAAGGTCAGCAATCAAAGGTCATCAGATTTTTAGCGCTATACCCCTAAACATGAAAGGGAAACTAAGGATCACCACACAACTGAGGAAGTTCTTCAACATAAAAGGCAGACACCAGAGTAAATAGAAAAGAGTCTATAAAAGACAAGGTAGAAAGTACGTAACACACAGTTACTAATTCCTGGAGAAATTAGGGATAATACAAAGCCCATGAAAGAACAAATTTCTAATGAGCAAAAAGCATTCTTAGCAAAGCATGACAAAAGAGACTAAAAAGGCAATATTAAAGTTGAGACATAAAGTTAAAGGAATTTCCTAGAAAGCAACATGGAAACAAAAAGAGCATGGAAGAAGGGAGCAGAGATAATCCCAGCACTCAGGGGACAGAGACCCTGGGATCTCTGAGTTCAAGGCTAGCCTGGTTTACAGAGTGACAGAGTGAGTTCCAGGACAGACAAGGCTACACAGAGAAACCCTGTCTTGAAAAACGAGAGAGAGAGAGAGAGAGAGAGAGAGAGAGAGAGAGAGAGAGAGAGAGAGAGAGACTTATAGTAGAGTCCGTGAGTATTTACCAAAATAATCTAAAAGATGTGGAATGGCCAGACTAATTCAGGACACACGGCACATGGATCTCAGGAAAAAAGAGAGGCAAAGAGAATCCTTGGGAAGATGATGAGGGATATATCACCAGGACAGCAGCGATGCTGCAGGCAAGAGAGCTAGACACAGAGATGTGGGAACTAATGTCTCCACATAGAGAACATTGGTTTCATAGTGAAATAATGGCTTGAAAACTTTAAGAGAAAGCCATTACTGGCTTGGAATCCTATAGCCCTATTCTTTGGCAATAGAGTGGAAAATATCAACAGTCAGATAGATGGGTGAACAAGATGAAAAGGGGAAGGAACGAAAGGATGCCCTTTCCCTGCTTGTTTTGTTTGTTTGTTTGTTTGTTTAACTACATAACTTTGATGAAAATAAAAATTCTGCAAAAGCCGGAATGACACACACCTTTAATTCCAGCACTTGGAGGTAGAAGCAAGCAGATCTCTGTGAGTTCGAGGCCAGCCTGATCTACAGAGTAAGTTCCAGGATAGCCAGAGATACACAGATAAACCTTGTCTCAAAAACCAAAAATGAAGTTAGGAAAAAGATCAGAACGAGCTGTAGAGAGCTACCTGGATCCTGAGCACTCTAAGGGCTGAGTTTGCTAAAGCGATTCTGTCCACTCCGGGACTGAGCAGCCCTTCAGTCCTCTTTCCACCGTGAGCTTAGTGATGACCAGGGTAACGCATGAGACAAGATAGAGTGATGAATTCATTTATGGCAGCTAATAATCAGTCCCTCACATAGCCTGTTAATCCCTTCAACCACCATGAATGGCTGTTGATAACAAGAGGCACAAACTCCTTTGAGTAGCATTTCAAAGAAGTTCCATTCTCCGCTGGCTGGGGATAAAGGAACTGGGAAAGCACTCACAAACTTGGAGAATCATTTCCTCTCCTGAGTGTGTGTGTGTGTGTGTGTGTGTGTGTGTGTGTGTGTATCACTGCAATTTACACAAAATAGTCAAGCAGAGTTACAGATGGAGAGCAGGTGGCAAATAATAAATGACCCTTTGACATGAGGGGAGAAGGACCATGTCCCTGGGAGGGCGTGGCTATGAGTGGAGGGCGTGCAGTGGCCTCCACTTCCCAGTTGCACTTGCTCATCCAGGCCTTTCACGCTCTGGTAAATGGAAGCCAGAAGAACGGTGGCTTGAGGCCTTTAGACCTGAATGAAGCCAGTTTTTCTTAGCCCCAAAAGGGGCTTGTAGAGCTTCCGTGAGCTCATAGTTATTGTGTAATTAAAGGAAGTCCACAAGAGTCTGTAATAAAGGATAACAAATATTTATTGGGGATCACTCACAATAGAAAACTGCTGTGTTCCTCTGCTCTGTGGGCACCGGGGTTGCGAACCAAACTCTGACCACCAACCAAGCGAAAGTCTGTGCTTATAGGAAAGGAGTACCTCAGACCACATCCTAGCGGGCTGGTAACTAAAGAGGCTATTAGCTGAATGAATTGCCATAATACATAGTCAGCTGAGAACAGGAGCCACACCTGGGTGCCCCCCTCCCCCCGCCAAGGATGACCTCAGCCCGCCCCTAGAAGAAGGAAGGGACAAGCCTAGCTGCTATGAGTGAGGGAAGGGACAAGAGGAGGATCTGCAGACGAAACAGAATATACAGTGGCCAGAGAACACAAGTCACAGCTGAGGAAGCACCGCAGGCCACGGAATGTCAGCAGCCCAAAACAGCATGGCTCCCAAAGCGTGGGTAACCTGAGATGCGGACGTGACGAGAGCCCAGGCACCTGGTTGCCTAGGCAACAGCCTTTGTGTGTTCCCGCTCATTTGGTGTGGGTATATAAGATGTTTGGACAATAAAGGAGGGGTCTGGCCTTTTCCATGATGACGGTGTAAGCTGTGTCTGATTATTCCTCGCCACTCCGTTCCAGTCTAGTTAGAGAATCTGTGTTGGACCCAAACGGGCTCCGACAGTAACCTAAAGAGAGAGCCACTTCTCCCTCCTCAAGGTGTCTGATGGGAAAATCCTGGGATTACATTGGACCCCAGGAGGAGTGTTGAGGACATGGAGGTGTAGCACTGACCTCCAGTTACGTAGTCACAACAAATTTGGCCCAGAAGTCATGGAGTGAGGCAGGCCACACACACAGAAGCCGCGTCATAGTCACAGGGTTGGAAATAATTAGCACTCCACTGCTGCACGGTTGCTTTGTTAATGCCTATAACTAGACATTATTTCTGATTGATTTATTCATTTATTCATTCAAAAGAGGGCCTCACTCTGTAGCTCAGGCCAGTCTAGAACTTTACTATTTAGTCCAGGCTGGACTTAACCCCATAATAATCTTCCTGCCTCTGCCTCCCAAGTGCTGGCTTTGGGATGGTTACTAATCTCCTTAAACTTGAAGTGCCACACAGGCCCGAAACCCCAGCTGTCATAATCCTTTGAAATGCTTTTCACTGTTAATTGCTATTTGCGGGGAACCCACAGTCCAATGCCCAGAACCTCATTCAATTCTCCCATACCCAGTAATGTAACCCCAATAAAGTCCCATTTTGCAGGTGAAGGAAGCAGAGTTTATTGGGTGAAATAACTTGCCCAAAGCTGGTAGCAAGTGACTGATCCAAAACTCAGACTTTGTCTGCAAAGATTCCAAAACCTATGCTTACTTTCAGGGGTGATATGGCCAGCCCGGGCTCAACCACAAAGCCTGGCTTTCTGGAGACAGCTGGTGTCTGGCGTCTGTGTGTGAGTGTGTGCGTGCATCCATGTTCTGGGGTCTGCTTGTAACCAAAAAGGTATTGCTGGAGCCAAGAAGGCCCAAAGGGATGCAGAGTGGCAGTCAGGTGAGGCCCTGATGTGTACTCGGCTGCCCCAGCCTGTTGACAGTAGCTGGGCTGGCAATGAACCAGAATGCCTTTTAGCTCCAGGCTTGCATTTTCTTAACATGATTTGGAAACAGTTAAGGAATTTCTTAATTTTGGAATCTGTTCAATAAATTGCTGCAAAGTGAGGTATTCAGTGCGGGCTCTTTGAACTGGTGCCAGGGAGCTGTCAACTTAAATCCCCCCAAATCATAACATTAACAGTTCTGTGTTCTGGCAAGATCCATCAAGCCCTGCGCTCCCCCTGTTAAATTCCTCCACATCTGTCTTCTCTCTCCAGGCTCAGGTTTGCTCACACCTTCATTGTAGCCGCCTCCACCACGGCTGTGGCTTCATCTACTCAGAGAGCAGGAACGGAGCACCGCCCCAGGTCAGCACGGGCTCAGAACTGGGGACCAAGATGAAGAACATGTGGTTCTTGCCTAGACTTAGCTCCTAGATTAAGAAAAAGATAAGAACTTGGGGCCCAACAAATGCCACTGCCCTCCTCAAACTGCCTTCTTCCAATAAAGTCCTGTTTCATCTGCTGCCTCCTGGACTACATTTCCCATTTTCCTTTGGGCTTAGGTGAGGTCATAGGATCAAGTTCTTGGCGAGGTTGCCTGGGAGAAGTGATGCAGCATGGGCCCCAGTGTGACTCCTCTGCCTCACCTCCTTCTTCCAGGCTGGCTAGAAGCTTGGATCTAGGGGTGACAAAGATCACATTGTCTGGATGGCCAAGTAATGATATAGAGGACCAGGGTCCCTGAGTGACCTTGAGAACCCAGTCTCAGAACTGTTCCATGGGAGATAAAAATTAACAGCCACATAGTTTGAATAATCGCAGTTTTGGAACTCTTTATTATTGACACGTACCTTTCCTTAACCATAGCAGGAATATTTTAAGAACAAAGAAAGGAAAGAAGCGCTGGACGATGGTGGCACACGCCTTTAATCCCAGTACTCGGGAGGCAGAGGCAGGCAGATCTCTGTGAGTTCGAGACCAGCCTGGTCTACAGAGCTAGTGCCAGGACAGGCTCCAAAGCCACAGAGAAACCCTGTCTCGAAAAACAAAAAAAAAAAAAAAAAAAAAAAGGAAAGAAGGAAGAAAGGAAGAAAGGAAGGAAGGAAGGAAGAAGGGAGGGAAGTGGGGAGGAAGGGAGGAAGTCAAAGTATCTCTGGTGCTATGATACAAGTAGAAAAATGAATTTAGGTGGGACAGAAAGTGGGAGGAGGCTGGCTGCTAGAGCATCCCTTTCATCTGAGTCTTGAGAGCTGAACAGCCAGGTCTGGTAGTCTAGGTCTGCGATCCCAGCTACTTGGGAAGCTAAGGCAGGAGGATTACAAGTTCCAGGCTAGCCTGGCAACTCTGTGAGCCCTTATCTCAAAAGAAAAAACACTTTAAGGAATTTTGGGTTAGCACTCTTGCCCGGCATGTGAGAAGTCCTGGGTTCAATCCCCAGTATTCAAAACAGACATAAAGAGAGAAACAAAGATGAGAGGGAGTGTGTGTGTGTGTGTGTGTGTGTGTGAGAGAGAGAGAGAGAGAGAGAGAGAGAGAGAGAGAGAGAGAGAGAGAGAGAGAGAACTAATTCTGCTCGCAGTGTCAGGCATGTGTTATTCCTTTGGTTTGTGTCTTTGTTCATGTTGCTCCTTCAGCTTCAGACTCTGATTCCTACTCTGTTAAGCCTCCCCACTGCAATACAGATCACATCTCCTTTTTTCTATGGAAGCCTTCCTCGGCCAGCTCCTTCCTCCAAAATTCTATAGCCTTTATCATTATTCACAGTATATTTCATACGGTCTCCCCTCTATTCTGATGCTTTTCCTTAGCTGCCTCCGCGTCTAGCACACATCCCGGACTGCAGTCTGTGTTCTCTAGAGGAGTAACAAACTCACCCTACAACCTCTGTCACTCTACAACCTCTGGGTTTAGGCCACGCATGGTGGCACACACCTTTAATCCAGCACTCAGAGGGTCTGTGATTCTAGGACAGCCTGGTTTACATGATGAGTTCCTAGAGAGCCATAGCTAAATAGAGAGGTCCTGTCAGAAGAAGAAGGAGAAGAAGAAGAAAGAGAGGGCGGAGAGGAAGAAGAGAGGAAGAAGAGGAGGAGGAGGAGGAGGAGGAGGAGGAGGAGGGGAGGAGGAGGAGGAGGAGGAGGAGGAGGGGAGGAGGAGGAGGAGAAGGAGGAGGAGGAGAAGGAGGAGGAGAAAACAGCTCTGGACTGAAAATAACTATTTTTGTTTTATCATAGTTTGTTTATTTTATATGTTTGTTTGTTTGTTTGTTTGTTGGGTTTAGACACAGGGTTTCTCTATGTAGCCCTGGTTGTACTGGACCTCACTCTGTAGACCAGGCTGACTTCAAACTCAGAGATCTGCCTGCCTCTGCCTCCTGAGTGCTGGGATTAAAGGTGTGTGCCACCACGGATCAGCTCATAAATTTCTCTTTATTGCACCTTTTTGGAAAAACATTTAGTAAATGCTGTCGAACCTGCAAACTTTTAGAAATGGATTTTCGTTGGCTCTGTATGCATGGATGGGCCAAGTGTAGCCTTGGAGCAGCCAAAGTTGGTGAATAAATGAGTAACTTACTTTCTTCTCTGAAAACAGAAATGAAGGCTTGCCTGAACAGGCTCTGCCCAAACTCGAAAATGCCAGGAGCCAGAGCAAGCAAGTAGAGAAACCAGAGATAGGGTACAGTGTGTATTTCAGTAACCATGAAACACAGAGCACAGCTGTCCCCAGTCCTTCCGCCAACAATGCAAAGATGCAGAGCTTAACACTTGGCCCCGTGGGTCTGGAAATCAAAACCCTAAATATGTTCTCTTACCCCTGGAAGCAAACAGTGTCCCCTGCTAAGGTTAACTCAAAATGATGCGGAAGAAAGGTGAGGCTGGTTGTGTTTAATGAATATTTATTGTCCCTTCCTCTTTCTGCCTGCAGGAACTGGAGAGCAGAATGGTGGGGGTGGGGGCTGACAAGTGTGAGAGGAGGGAAAAACGAGGGAGGAGGTGGGAGGTGAGAGGTCACGCTGCTCCTCAGTTCCCCCACAAAGTAGAAGAAAACAAAATCAAATACTGATACTTTTTGAATAGGAAATGTTTATAAGCCTTAATGTTAAAACAAAGGAGAGAGAAAGAAAATCCACCAAAGACTGACAAACAAAGAGACCAGTATTCATGTGGTTGCATGGAAGCCCAAAGATGCACTTACCACTTAACTTAGATACCACTGACATCTTAGTTACATAAAGAGCTTCCAAAAATCAGTTTAAGAAATTAAGGCTGCCGGGCGGTGGTGGCGCACGCCTTTAATCCCAGCACTCGGGAGGCAGAGGCAGGCGGATCTCTGTGAGTTCGAGACCAGCCTGGTCTACAGAGCTAGTTCCAGGATAGGCTTCAAAGCCACAGAGAAACCCTGTCTCGAAAAACCAAAAAAAAAAAAAAATTAAAAAAAAAGAAATTAAGGCCCTGAGAAGTTACCCAACATCTGCACTCACAAATCACCCTAGTGGAGACACTTCATGAACCATCATGGCAAAGGATGTGGGAATCTCAGAAACCAGAATCAAAACAAGGGGAAACGTTATTATTTTGTCCAGGACAATTTAAAAATTAAAGAAATCACTAGTCCTGGCAACCATGCAAGGATTAGGTGTAATACATAGTGCTTATCCATCATCTGCCTCCAGGAAGAAAAATTGTGAACCTGAACTGAGAGCCATGAACAATATTATTATGCCTGGACCATGTTACTCTACTTCTGGGAATTTACACCAAGGGGACAATCTAAATGAAGGTTGGCATTTTTCTCCATGATGGTGAGCATTAGCAATGTCCAGAAACTTCTGGATGGCCTGGCCTGGAGCCAGCGCTTTCAGGGAGCAGTATTAGTAGGAATGTATATCACTAATGTGCAGGGAAGCTTAGGGGTTTGTGTGGAAGAATGAGTAAGAAGTACCCAGGAAGGGCAACATTGAGACTTATGATGGTTTATGGTGACTATCAACTTGGTTGCTTTGAGAAGCTCCCCAGAGATAGTGAAGCATGTCTTTAGGCTGAGTCTTTGTTTCTATTTATTACTGGGGAAGACCTGTCCTGAACTTGTGTGAGAGCGTGGGTGGAACAAGAGGAAGAAGAAGAAAGCTAGCATCCTCTCTCTGCTTCCTGGCTGCTAGGATCTCTGCCTTACCATGCCCTTTCCGCAATGGCACACTGCCGCTTCTGAAGCCCTAAGTCAAAGCCAAGCCTTCCCCCATTAGATGTATCCACCAGGCATTTGATCATAGTGATGATAAAAATAACTGACACCAGGATAAAGCAAAGAAGGAAAACCACCTCAAAATGTGCCGAGTTGGAATGTTGATTACTTCCAGCAAAAATGGTTTCAAGAACCACAGCTTCAGGAAGGGCCGTTTGGGCTGGGCAGGTGGTACATATCTTCAATTCCAGCACTCCAGAGGCACAGGTAGGCTGACCTCTGTGATCTTGAGGCCAGCCAGGTCTACATTGTGAATTTCAGACTAATCAGAGATACATAGCGATACCCTGTCTCAAAAAGAAGAGAGAAATGGTGTGTGTGTTGGGAGGGTTTGGAGAGACGGCTCATCATCAAGAGTGGTTGTTGCCCTTGCAGAACACCAAGGTTCACTACCAGCACCCACACGTGATAACTTACAATTGTCTTTAACTCCAGTTCTAAAGGAATTCAACACCCTGTTCTGACTTCTACAGTGCCAGGTACACAGGTGGAAAACAAACATATATGCAGGCAAAGCACCCACATGTGTAAAGTAAATTAATTAATTTTAAATAATTTTTAAAAGGTTCTTTGGGTAAGGGTGTCTTTTACATCCGGTATCATGCAGGTGTCTCTATAGAGTCATGTAGGGATACTTTGTAATCTAACAGAAAGCTTGCCTGAAGATCAGAGTGCAGAGCTAAATCAGCCATGGAGGCCAGGCAATGGTGGCACACACCTTTAATCCCAGCACTGGAAACAGAGGCAGAGGGATCTTTGTGAGTTCAAGGCCACCCTGGGTTGCAGAAGATTGAATCTGTCTAAAAGAGAAGCAGAGCTCATAGAAAGATGATGCCAGCACCTGGGATCACACACCTTTAATCCCAGCACTAGGGAGGTGGAGACAGGAGTGATATGGCTGGGCAGAGAGAGGAATATAAGGCAGGAGGAGACAGCAGCTCAGGAGCAGTTTGAGGACTGTAGAGACGGATCCAGTCTAAGGATTCAGTCTGAGATCCAAGAACAGATGTAGTCTGAGGTTTTGTAGAAACAGCAGCAGTCTGAGGATTCATAGAGAGAGGATCGCCCCTTTGGTCTGTGCATTGGTAGAGGCAAGAACTCTCTAGTGGTTAGCATCTCTGCTTCTCTGATCTTTCAGCATTAACCCCTATATGTGACTCTGGGTTTTTATTATTAATACCAATTAGAATAAATGCTACAGAATTAGAATCAATAGAATAATTATATATCATAAAAAGGATTTATTAGATTGGTATAATTTATAGTGGCTTTGGATAGTTCAACAAGGCCCATCAACATGCTAAATGGCTGAGAACATGTTAACTGCTCTGTCCACAAAAATGGATGCCTCAATAGTCTCAGTCCAGTGTTGAAGGCCTGGAAACTCCCTGGAGAGCAGTTGGTATCCAGCCCACATTGAGAGGCCAGAGAAACTGATATGTAACGACAGTAGTGGATGAGGACCAAGACAGGCAGGTGACTGATGTTTCTCAGACCTCTCTGTATCTGGGCTATGAATGGAAGGTGCTGCCTGCTTAGAAGAGAGCCTCCCCTCTCAGTCAGCCCTCCCTGGAAACACTTCCCAGACATGCCTGGAGATGTATCTCTTAGGTGATTCCAAATACTACAAAGTTGACAATCAAGATTGCACATTATCCAAGGACAGACAATGTTCCTGGTCCTGGAGGTTGGTAAACTACAATGATCCTGAACACATAAGCGCAGAATTAACTTCATCTTCCAGTAGCTTCTTCATTGCTCCCATTCGTCCTAGTGATGTCTCTAGAAGGTATTACGTCATCCAAATCTCCATCACCCTGTCATTCCTTCACAAATGTAATATTCTTTATCTAAAAAGCATAAAATCATCATTTTTCCCTTCTGTAGCTAATTCACTCTCTGGTGAAGATTCTCACGTGCGTATAGGACGAATAGCAAGTTTGTGCTCTTCTGTCATGAACCTGCTCTTGTATTTATTTATTGAGCTCCTAGATTAAAAATTAAGGGAGCTAAGACCTCTCCTTCGCAGGCAGGGCCTTGGGAGATGACGGCGACTGAGTCTTCATCACCCTAAGAGTACGTGTCTCAACCAGTGCTAAACATTCGTGGAAGAATAAAGGATCAGAACTGGTGAAGGGCTGTGTGAAGTCCTGTGCCCAAATAGTGCAGCTGCAGGCCCCGTGTAGCCAAGTTTCTACAGAGAAAGCAGGGGCACACGGTGGTACTTCTCCATAGCAGAGTACTCCATATGGTGCCGTAGACCAACAAGCTGCGTGTGCAGAGCTCTCAGCGGCCTTCTGTGAAGCTCCCGGCAGCAGAGGTGGCATGGGTAGAAGATGCTGCGTGGATGGAGGGACTGCATCCATCCCATGTGCTGACCGATACCCAGAGGGATGTCAGGCCCACAGCCTCACATGCAACCCTTGATGCAAATCTCCAACTGGGAAGTTGGGGAGTGACTCCCAGACTATGCAAGTAGTGTGGTTTGTGGGGGATGGGGATGGGAACTGAGGAGCTGCCCAAGGGGCGCTTCCCAGATCTAATAACAGCACACTATCACAAACTAGTACTGATCCCAATTACAATCACAATGGGACTGGGAGAATCAAGTTATATTTGTGATTCTGAAAAAAGCAAACAAGCATCTGAATGTTTAACCATAAATTACGGAGTTTGTATTTCATTGAATGTATGCAAATCTAATGTTGAAAATGTTACTGATGGGGCTGGAGAGGAGGCTCAGCAGTCGAGAGCACTGACTGCTCTTCCAAGGGTCCTGAGTTCAATTCCCAACAACTATATGGTGGCTCACAACCATCTACAATGAGATCTGGTGCCCTTTTCTGGTGTGCAGACATACATGCAGGCAGAACACTGTGTACATAGTAAATAAATAATTTCTTTTAGAAAAAGAGTTAAAATAGTTTGTAACATGTTTATCAGTACTTCAGTATTTCAGAGGAATACTCTCCTTTGAAAAAAAAAAAGAAAATATTGTTCCTTGGGGCTCTCAATTCTCATCTTCCCCAACCCTTGGCTGGCTGCATTTCCCAGCCATCTCCACTCTCTGCCTTCCCTCAAGATGTGACCTCAGTAGGGAGGTGATAAATCTCTGACCATCATAGGGAGGTGATAGATACTTATCTACACTCAAGCCTCCCAGAGCCTGTGTGTGAAGACCTATGTGCAGCCGGACGCGCTCCAGGTTTAAGTGGTCTCCAACCTGTGTGAGAACTACAGGAGACTCTGGGCAAACAAAGAATGAGCCCCTGAGACTTAGGAGTTGCTTGGTACTGAAACCTGTCTTCTTCCTTGAAGGTTTCAAGACACAGAAGCTTACTCATAAGCAAAATATTTTGGTGATCATATGCAATATGGGTGTTTATTCTTTTATTTTCTTCTTTCCCCTATTTTCCACTTGCCTTATTCCAGTGCATCCGTACTGTTACTACTACTACTAATAATAATAATGCTACTACTACTACTACTAATAATAATATTGTGAAAGATGGAGAAGGAAGGAAGAAAGAGAAGGAAGTGTTGGGAAGCCCCCCCCCCCTTTCTGGCTTCTTTTGCTCTTCCTTTTGAAGTTCAGAGTCCTTCTAGCTTCCTCTTAACCCACCCAACAACATGTAACAGCTGCCTTTAATAGAAGGCCAGCTGTATGCTGGGCGCCACATGAGCATGTCCCTCCAGACCCCCCAGAAAGCAGATGTTGTAATAACAGCTTATGGATGGGGGGATTGGCTCAGTAAGGATGACACTCATGTGAGGTTGAGTGGCAGATGGTGGCAGAGCCAGGACCCAAACTCAGAATGTCCTTGCTTACAGCCAATATGCTTAGCTTAACAACACAGCTCATCGGGCAAACTGGGAGGCATGCTGTCTTGGTTAGGATTCTATTGTTGATAGGGGCTCTCTACACAGTGCAGGTGGAAGAAGAGTCTCAGTGGAAGATTGCTTACAAACTGGGTGTGGTGGTGCATGACTTTCAATCCCAGTACTTGGGAAGCAGAGGCAGGCAGATCTCCGTGAGTTCAAGGCCAGCCTGGTCTACAAAATAAGTTCTGGGACAACTAAAGCTATTACACAGAGAAGCCCTATCTCAAAATAAATAAATAAATAAATAAATAAATAAATTTATTTTAAAAGATTATTTATATTGGGTCAGGCGGTGGTGGTGCACACCTTTAATCCCAATACTCGGGAAGCAGAGGCAGGCAGATCTCTGTGAGTTCAAGACCAACCTGGGCTACAAGAGCTAGTTCCAAGACAGACTCCAAAGCTACAGAGAACCCTGTCTCGAAAAACAAAAAAACAAACAAACAAAAAGATTATTTATTCTGGGTTTGTGGGGATTGTCTTAGTTAAGGTAATTGATGTGGGAGGGCCCAGCTCACTGTGGGCAGCGCCATTCCCTAGGCGGGGATCCTGAACTGTGTAATATTGGTGTTGTTCTCAATCTCAGCATTACAAAGGGAAGTGTTTTCCAGGAACATTATTCATTTATTCTGTGTATGTGACTATTTTGTGAGTGGGGTGTGAAGGGTATATGTGCAACTGTGTTTAGAAGTCAAAGGCCAACCTTAGATGTTATTCCGTAGGTGCCATTCACTGTGTGTGTGTGTGTGTGTGTGTGTGTGTGTGTAGGTGAAGACTGCTCATTCGTTTCTTACTGCTCAGACCTGAATAAACACAGCTAGTCAGCAAGCTTCTGGGATCTGTCTGTCTCCCCACTGCTAGGTTTACAAGCCTATGCTACGACACCCGTCTTCTCCTTGGGTTCTGGGGGATTGCACTCAGGTTTTCACGCCTGTGTGGCAAGCACTGAGCCGTCAGCACTGCTCATGTTTTTTTAAAATTATAAATGCTAATAGAGAGGGAGAGATGAAAGAGTGGAGGAGGTGGGGGAGGGCAGGAAAGGAAGAACAGGTCCCCAGTCTCTCCAGTGCCTAGAAAAGTCCTAGTGAGGCCTGGAACAGTGGCCAAGGGTGGCCTTGAGCAAAAAAAAAAAAAAAAAAAGTAAATAGAGCTAGCCTAATACAAGCCTGTGGAGGACAGACAAAGCTAAGGTTGCTTCCCGGACTGCTCTTGGCTGCACTTCCTGCCCTTGGGTTTCCCCATGGATCCACAAAATTCTAACTGAATGTTTGCAGTTGCTGGGCGGGGTTGACAAGACTCAGACTGTGTCCTCAGATGCCACACACTTCACATCTGTGAGTACGCACGCACGGACGCACACACGCACGCAAGCACGCACGCACTGTGTGGTGGGTCACAGAGAAAGCAGGGGCAGTGAGGTTTCAGGTCTGAAGCCTCTAATATGTTAGTGTTCTGAGACACTAACATGAGCTGGGTAAGACCAGACAGAACTCATAATCTGGGAGAAGAGCAAGGAACAAGCAAGGCTCTGTGGTTGGAGCAAGTGGAGGAGGGAGAGAGGGTGAGTGAAGGGCAGGCAGCACTGGGAAGGTGAGCAGGGATTTCTACCCCCAAGGGCCTGTGATCGGAGGTGGGAAACTGGACACAAGAGTGACGCAAGCTGATTTGCGTGTTAAAGCAGTGGTTCTCAGCCTTCCTAATGTTTCGACCCTTTAATACAGTTTCTCATGTTTTAGTGAGCGCCCCAACCATAACATTATTATCGTTGCTACTTCATAACTTTAATTTTGCTACTGTTCTGAGTCATAATGTAAATATCTGATATGCAGGATATCTGCTATGAGACTTCTTGACGACCCCAAAGGGTTGAGAATCGCTGTGTTTAAGGATGCCTACCTGCTACGGGCAAGAGCTGGGAGAATTAGCAAATAAAACGTCATGGTGTTAGTTGAGCACATTGGTGAATACCTGTGCTTGGAAAGCAGATTTGGTAGGATCACAAGTTTAAGGCCAGCCTGGTCTATGTGCATCCAAGCCACGCAGGGCTGCGCAGTGAGCCCTGCTTCAAAATCAAAACGACAACGAAACAAAATATTAAAAAAGCAAAAACCTTCACGATGTCCAGTTAAGTCTGAATTTTAGATAAACACTTGTTAACATGAGTATATTCTATATATTGGTGATAGTTTATATTTTAAAAAATTGCCCCTCGTTTATCTATAATGAAAATGTTAACTCTAGTGTCCTATAGTTGATTTGGCCACCTGAACATGGAAAAAGGATTTGGGGCATAAAAGTGAGAACAAGAAAATGAGCTAAGGTGTGTTTTAGTTTACCAGGTGAGAGATAAGCGTGGTTCGTCCTGGGAAGGGAGGCTAGGGGCAGGCTGATGAGAGCCAGGTGGACTCTGTATGTATATACACCCTCCTCCACCCCCATTGTGTGAGCTATGGAGAGAGAGAGAGAGAGAGAGAGAGAGAGAGAGAGAGAGAGAGAGAGAGGATGGTGGTCAGTGCAGAGGATGTGGGCAGGGCCTCCTACCACGAGGGAAGGAAGTGGGTTTTTACCACAAGCTTCCTATCATTTTAGGCAAACCATGAAAATAGAATAAATTCCCCCAAAGGAGCCACAGGGCAGTTGCCCAGAAAAATACCTCTCCTTCCTGCTCGGGGACATGGTGGTCAAGCCCTGTGGAGTGACAGGAAGAACTCTGGCTGTGACATTTCCTTTTTGGTACCCTGTCCTTTAGCTGGGTGCCAGCAGACAGCTTTTAGCAGGGAGAAGTGTGGGAGAGAGAGTCCGTTGAGGAACTGTCCACAGTAAGGATACATCTTAGTGTTTGGATCTTTTGTTGTGGGCCAGTTTGCTGAGGATTCCTGAAGAACAGGGTCAGCATCTACACTGTTAGCACTAAATAGCCAAGAGATCCCCTGTAGCAGCCGCGTGCTGAGTCCCAGTAGGAACCATCTTTTATGAAGTTGTTACATACATGTCCCTTTAGCCTATCTATGTCAATATGTGTTTCCTAAAAAAATAAATACTCCCCATAAAACATTCTGTATGGGGGGCTGGAGACATGGTTCAGCAGTTTAGAGCATTGCCTGCTCTTCCAAAGGTCCTGAGTTCAATTCCCAGCAACCACATGGTGGCTCACAACCTTCTGGCCTGCAGGGATACATGTAGACAGAATATTGTATACATGATAAATAAATAAATAAACAAATAAATAAACAAACAAACAAATAAATAAAATTTTAAAAAGTAAATGATAAACCAAATAAATGATGAATAATATCTTTATTAAAAAACATTTTGTATGTTTATGGACATGTTGCTTTGTTTTTTGTTTGTTTGTTTGGTTGGTTTTTCAAGACAGGGTTTCTCTTTATAATAACCCTAGCTGTCCTGGAACTAGCTCTTGTAGACCAGGCTGGCCTCAAACTCACAGAGATCCTCCTGCCTCTGCCTCCCAAGTGCTGGGATTAAAGGCGTGCACCACCACCGCCCAGCTTTGTTTTTTCTTTTTTGAGATGATCTCATGTCAGCTAGGCTGACTTTGAACTGATTCTCTGGCCTCCACCTCCCAAATATTGTTGCTGTTATTTCATATTATCATACGCATATTGCATTTTTATCAGAACAGAGAGAAATGTTGCATCATGCAACCTTGTTTTGGCTGTGGTTTTGATTCTAGGCATGCCCACTACACCTGGCTGGAAAGAATTTCTTTGAGATGGAATATATATAAAATCTACAGGTAGCAGACCTGCAGACAGGCATCCCCCCCCCCCCCCCCCCCCCCCCCCCCCCCCCNCCCCCCCCCCCCATCAGATCATCCTCAGTAGTCCCAGGCTCTGGGCAGTGGAGACGGCTAGGCTTGCCTTTTAGCCATACACATCCCTCTTTCCTAGAACGGCCTCAGGCAACCTGTCCTTGGATCCATCTGGAGTGGCACACCCTTGTTTGACTGCTTTCCAGGGGTCTTTAAAAAAAATTCAGGTTCTCCAAGTTGTGTCTTTCTAAACTTTGTCTACTCTCTTCTGCTCGCCCAAGAAGCCAGTGTTGGTACCTGCTAAATAAGACCCCCCTCCCCCGCACTGTATCTTCCTAAACTGTACTGAGGGCTGTATATGCAGAGAGAAGGAAGGTCCTCTGTGCCTGGGCTTTGTACAAGAGGAACCTCACAGGTTGGGGTCTCTGCCCCCTGCTCCCTGTGAGCAGGAGAAGACTTCTGATCTTGGCAGGGACCTGAGAGGTGAGCCTCCTGTGTGGAACCCTGCAGCGGCACATCCGTTCCTCCTTGGCGGCAGGATGGGCAAAATGCCAGTGCAGAGCCTCCTTGCTCAGGACAGAGAAAATGCTACCAAAGATCCTGAACTGTGGATGTTATTCTTTCTTCTTAATTTATTGTGGCATTTTATTTGCTACTTAATGTCATTCTAAGGAAGGGAAAATGAAAATTTTCCAGTTAGCATGAATTCCGCTATTCATCATTATTTTCTGCCCTGCTGGCTTTAAATGAAAATGTAAGCATATTTAACTCACATGCAAAATTATAGGAAACTTACAGTTTGTTTCTTAGAATAGTACATGCATATTATGTTTTTATCAGAACAAACAGAAATGTTGCATCATGGGATGTTTTGTTTTTGAGCCAGGATTTCATTTCATCTACACTGGCCTTGATCTCCATGTATGACAAAGGATGACCTTCTGATCTTTCTGCCTTCACCTCCAGAATGCCGGACTTACAGGAATGTACCCTCACACACTGTTTTATTTGGTGCTGGGGATGGAAAGCAGAGCTCACTGCGTGCTGGGCAAGCTTCCTGCTGGCTGAGTGACATCCCTAGCCCACAGCACCAACTTTTTAGTTTTGCTTTTTCTTCCTCTTCCTCCTCTTCTTCCTCCTTCTTTTCCTTCTCCTTCTCTTTCTCCTCCTTTTCCTTCTCCTCCTCTTTGCTCCTCCTCCTCCTCCTTATTTTTTTGGTATTTTAAGACAGGGTTTCTCTGTATAGCCTTAACTGTCCTGGACCTCACTCTGTATGCAGACCAGGCTGGCCTCCAACTCACAGAGATCCCACTCGGCTCTGTCTGAGTGCTGGGATTAAAGGTGTGCAACACCACTGCTTGGTCCTAGTTTTGTCTCGTGTGTGTGTGTGTGTGTGTGTGTGTGTGTGTGTGTGCATTTGGAGGCTCAAAGTTGATGTCAGGTTTCTTCCTCAGTGGCTTTCCCTCTTTCTTATTGAGACAAGGTCTTCTCTCTGAACCCCGGAACTTGCCAGTTCTGCATATCTTCTTAGCTAGCTTGCCATGGGCTCCTGTCTCTGTCTTACAAGTGCTGGGCATACAGGCAGCCGCCACACATGCCCATCTTAAATGGGTTCTAGGGATGTAAACACAGTCCTCACATTTACGGGGCAGGTGCTTTATCCACTCTGAGCCATTTCCCCAGCCTGCAGTTTTACTTCTTTTTTTTTTTTTTTTTTTTTAGTTTTACTTCTTGATAGGCACACATGACATCAACATTTTTTGCTACCTTCCCCTGGTAGTTAAAGGATCGAAGAGTCAAGGAATGGGTGGTTGCCCCACGTGTCTGTTACCACGTTCACTATGGGACCAGCGGACATGGGGTAGAAAGCCGTTTCCCGGACCATCCCTGCCTCCCTTCACATTCGAAATGAGTTCTCTTCTGGATGGCAAGGGCAGCCCCTAAGTACTCTTTTCTCCTGCTTAGTCGTAGACACAGCACGGCCACCTTGGGCTTGCTCTGAGGCTTGCTCTGTGGGTTGCTGGAACCCTCTGGTTCTGGGCCTGTGACTGTGGGGTATTGCAAACACTTCTTGTTTGGGTTAAGGCTTCACCCTAGCCCCTGACATCCATATACCCAGAGAGTCTGGGAGGTTTGGGTTAAGGCTTCACCTCAACCCCTGGTATCCATATATCCAAAGAGTCTGAAATGTTTGGGTGGACAGTTCCATTTCAAGTCCCCTCCTCTGGGAGTTACCTCAGTCCAGACTCCACCTCTGAAAAAGTCCACCAAACAGTGGCCCCTTCCCAAGGATGCTCGGGACCACTCCCACAGGGTATTTGGGCTGCCCCCCAAAAACAGACACGTGATTTTTCTGGTCTTCCTTCCCTACTTCCTCTCTGGGGGCTAGAAGGCCACCTGGGAGCGCTGGTATACAGTAAACCTGGGCTTTTTCTAATTTGGTCTGATTTGGATTATTGCATCAGCGGAAAAGTTTATCGGGCCACAAAAACTTTTCACTTCTACGGGACTGCATTTGAAAGTGCAGTGCCAGGGGATGGGTACACACCTCTGTCTCCGGACTGCACTGTTAAAGCTGTCCGTATGCAGAGACGGGCACGGAGCTAAATTGGGAGAGTTCTTGTTTCATATGCGTGAGGCCCTAGATTTGGTGCCCAGCACCACATAACACTCGCCTGTGATCCCAAGGAGGTAAACATGGGAGGACCAGAAAACAAGGTTATCATCAGTTATATAGCAAGTGTGAGGCCATTTTGGGATACATGAGGCCCTATCTTAAAAGGAGGTGGCAAGTACCTTTACTCCCAGCACTCAGGAGGCAGAGACAGGTGAATCTCTGTGATTCCAAGCACAACCTGGTCTACACAACAAGTTCCAGGCAGCCAGGACTACATAGTGAGACTCTTGTCTCAAAAGCAAAAACCAACAAAGGAGAGAGAGAGAGAGAGAGAGAGAGAGAGAGAGAGAGAGAGAGAGAAGGAAAGAAAGGGAAAGAAAATAAAAAGAGCCAAATATAAGACTAATTTAAGCTCCACAGTGAAACACATAGAGCAAGGTCAATGAGATGGCTCAGTGGATAAAGGTGGGACCAAGCCCGATGACTTGAATTTGATCCCCAGATACCACATGGTAGGAGAGAACCAGCCCCCACAATTTATCCTCTGATTTCCATGTATACGAAACACACAAAAACAAATTTATGGAAAAAAAAAAAACAAAGAAAGCAGAGAAGAGAAAAGAAGAAGGAAAGGAATAGCAAAGCAGTACCGAAGTGTGAGCCTGGGAACCAGGAGAAAGCGCTGTGGAAGTGCTGTGGCGGACACTCCTGAGGCAGTGTGAGGGACTCATATCCACTGCCCCACCCGACTTCACTTACAAAGTAACAAGCTCAGCGATAAAATTACTAAGAATTTCAAGATGCTGACAGCACCGTGAAACCAAGGGTGGGCCTATTTGAGCAAGAGGCCTCTGCCATCCTGCAGGACCACGAACCTGGCCTTGCATCCTGGCATCCTCTGCTGGGGGTGCCACCTTCCCAGTGAATTGTGTTTCTAAGCAAGCCTGGGTCTCTGCCAGCTCACCGTTCCTCCAGGCAACTGAGACAGAGACAGCTTGCTGTCTGGTGTCTGCCCTCCTCTTCCAGCCAGCATTTAAAGCTGAAGGGTGCCTCTTCACCTCGTCCAATTAGATACAGCCGCTGAGGCCCGAGGCCCAGGCACATAATAATACAGTTTCTGGGAAGGGCCTTCAGACGGAGAGAGGGTGGGGAGGGCTGGCCCACGCTGCTTTCCTCTTCCTGCCGGTTGGCAGTGGTGGGACACATGGCAACAGCTTGGACCGCGTGGGTAAGGACCACACACAGGAGGGGTCTTGCACACCTTACCTGCCTGGGTGGCCACCCTTCAGGCTTTTGTGTGACAAAATAAATCTTTGTGTATGTTCCATTAAAGTGTGTGTCTCTAGACTTACTGTAAAAACAAACCTAGTTTCTGTCTCTATGTCCAGAGCCTGTGTCACAGGAACTTCTGGGTCTATAAACCAGGTGGAGGCCCGGGGAAGTTAGGAAGGGGACCCTCTGGCTCAGATATGTAGCCATCAGCTGCGTCTAACGGTGGCTGCTGAGTGATTTTTTTTTCCCCAGCCATCCCTCCTGAGGAATTTGTCTTAGATCCAGGGTGGCAAACAAGGGCCCTGCGGCTGGTAGGTGCTATCTCACTCATAAAGGTGCCTTTGGAACACAGCCAGGCTTCTTCACTTCGGTTCTATCTGGGGATGCGCTTTTGAGCTATGAAAACCAGCCTGGGGCATATTATGAAACCTTGTCTGAGAGAGAGAGACAGAAAGAGAGAGAGAGAAAGAGAGAGAGAGAGAGAGAGAGAGAGAGAGAGAGAGAGAGAGAGAGAGAGGTGGGGTGAGAGTTTAGCTTCTTGGCTGCCGGAGCTATTTTTCCTCTTGACTTTGTCAAGGATTAGATTGATATTCCACTCTGGTTCCTTTGTCTCGTGTTCGCAGTGTAAGCATAGGCCCTGAGTTCAAATTTCCCAGCACAAATGTCAAATCCAGGCATAGCAGTGTGTGTCTATCCTCCCAGTGCTGGGGAGAAGGACACAAGAGGGTCCAGGAGGCCTGCAGAGCAGCTGGTATAGCTGACCAGTGAGCTTCAGGTCCAGGGAAGATTGAATTACAGTAGAAGATGAAGAGGTGGCTCGGCAGTTAAGAGCCCTTGTTGATACTCCAGAGAGCCAGAGTTCGAGTCCCAGCATCCACCTTGGTGGCTCATAACTACCTGTGATTGCAGTTACAGGGGATCTGATGCCCTCTTCTGGCCTCCGGGAGCACCCATACACAATGGCATACAAGCATAAATGAAAGTAAAATTAATGAATCTTAGATTTTTGTTAAGGTAGAGGGCAACTGAAGAAGACGCCTGACATCAACTACAAATTATCACGTGCACTTCCACACACATGGAAACGCTCCCGCATACACATACAAACACACACAAACATACATCATACATGAAACAAGTTGGGGATGACCTTAAGCTAGGTGTGGTAGTACATGCATGTAATCCTAGCACTCCCAAAGGAGGACTGTAAGTTCGTGGTCAGCCTGCACTATCACGAAGACCTTGTCACAAACAACCCTGATGATTATGAAAGCATCTGCAGATCAAAGGAGACTATCCCAGGCACCACAGTCCAAACACGTATTATCTCATTTTTCTTCTCATTTTAGTATTTATTCTCATATTCAGCTTCCATTTACAAAACTGTTCTCTGTAGAATTGGTTGTTTGGATGGGTATGGGTATTTGTGTATGCATGTACGTCTGTGTGCCCTTTGTGTACCCACTGAAGTCAGAAGACGGCATTGGATGCCGTGGAACTGGAGTCACACATGGTTGTGAACCTCCATGGGAATGCTAGGAGTTGAGCTCAGGTCCGATAGTAGTCTGAATGTAATTGGCCACCATAATCTCACAGGGAGTGGCACTATGAGGAGGTGTGGCTTTGTTGGTGTGGGTATGGCCTTGTTGGACGAGGTGTATTCCCCTGGGATTGGACTCTGAGGTTTCCTGTGCTCAGGATCCCAGGCAGTGTTTCATCCAACTTCCGGTTGCCTGCAGGATGTTGGACTGTCAGCTTCAGCACCACGTCTGCTTGCACACTGCCATGCACCCGTCACAATGATAATGCACCGAACCTCTGAAACTGTAAGGGAGCCATCCCAATGAAATGTTTTCTTTAGGGGCTAGAGAGATGGCTCAGTGGTTAAGAGCATTGCCTGCTCTTCCAAAGGTTCTGAGTTCAATTCCCAGCAACCACATGGTGGCTCACAACCATCTGTAATGAGGTCTGGTGCCCTCTTCTGGCCTGCAGACATACATACAGATAGACTATTGTATACATAATAAATAAATAAATATTTAAAAAAAAATAAATAAATGTTTTCTTCATAAGAGTTGCCATGGCCATGGCGGTTCTTCCCAGCAATAAAAAGCCGTAAGATCGGTCCCCTGAAAGAGCAGCAGCCAGCTCTTCACCACTGAGCCACCCCTCCAGCCCCTGAAGTAATTTCTTCATAAACAGGGAGTGGCAGATTATCTGACTCCTGGAATTTCAGAAAATGTCTTTATTTGTTCGTCATTCTGGGTAGAAAATTGACTGCCGAACTTCAGATTCAAATTTCAGAATCAAATTCAAAATTAAATTTCTTCTCAAACTTGGAAAAAATCATGTTTTTGTCTGTAGCAGCTAATTCCTATGAACTCTGACATCAAGGTGGATCTCTCTCCCATATCTGTATTTGACCCCTTTTTCCTTTCTAGAAGCATGTGTGCATTCCCCTTTAAGATCTGAAATTCCATCCAGATACACGTGTGTGTTCCGTCCTCATCTCCGCTACACTAAGAGGATCCCTTAAAACCACGCTAAGGGAGACGGCTCACTGTAAAGGCAATAAAAACGCGATAACCTCAGTTCAATTCCCGGGACCCACGTGCTGGAAAAAGAGAACCAACTCCCTTATGACCTCCATTCACGCACAAACCATGCATGTCTCCCCTTAACACAAAATAAATAAATAAATAAATAAATAAATAAATAAATAAATAAATAACTGGAACACAAATTATAGAAATAAGCAAATAAAACAAAAACTCTTTTTTTGTCTTAATGCCAAGATATTAAGGAAACCGAGATGGACTCACAGCAGCACCACCGGGAGGATGTCAGTTGTGTTCTCGGGCGTGGCATAGTGTGTTAGCCTGCGAAGAGTGACAGGATTTGTCCAGTCTGAGATGAAGGGCGCAGCTCCCCTCAGCCTCCACCACAGCCCCTCCTCCGACACAGCCCCAGCCTCTCTGGTTCCATGGGCTTCCATTCAAGTGAAGATCTTAATACTGGCGTATATTATTCACTTTTTACAAAGCAGGGGCTCCTGAGATGGCTCAGTGGCTAAGAGCCATCATTAACCACTCTCGCAGTTGGTCTGGGTTCGAGTCCTCCACCCACATCAGGCAGCTCACAATTGCCTGTAACTCCAGTTCGTGGGGGCTCTGATGGCCACCACCAGCATCTGCACATGTGGTACACATAAAACCACTCATGTAAACATATGCATAGAAATAAATGAAGAAATAGCCAGTGATGGTACATGCCTTTAATCCCAGCACTCCGGAGGCAGAGGCAGGTGAATCTCTGTGAGTTCAAGGCCAGCCTGGGCTACGAAGCAAGTTTTAGGACAGCCAGACCTGTCCAAAGCACAAAAAGACCCCCCTGTCTCAAGAAAACAAATAGATAAATAAATAAAATGAAGAAATAAATCTTAAAAAATAGAAATACAAAGTACACACCCCATATATGCACATATTTGCCATCTCTTTTTTAAAATATTTATTTATTAATTATGTATACAATATTCTGTCTGTGCATATGCCTGCAGGCCAGAAGAGGGCACCAGACCCCATTACAGATGGTTGTGAGCCACCATGTGGTTGCCAGGAATTGAACTCAGGACCTTTGGAAGAGCAGGCAATGCTCTTAACCTCTGAGCCATGTCTCCAGCCCCCTTGCCATCTCTTAGAATGCGCTGGAGCTCAGGAATCAGCCAGCTTTCCCTTGGCTCGCCCTGCAGCTGCATCAGAATTGGTCACATCAGTGATGTTGATGGACATTTTGGTCATTTTAAATTTGATGTTGTATGAACGTAGTTGGCCCCCATAAATTCATAGGAAGTGGCACTCTTAGGAGGTGTGACTTTGCTGGAGTAGATGTGGCTGTGTTGGAGGAAGTGTGTCACTGTAGGAGTAGCCTTTGAGGTTTCCTATGCTCAGGATGCCACCCAGTGTCTCAGTCAACTTCCTGTTACCTGCAAGATGTGGAGCTCTCAGCTCCTTCTCCAGCAGAGCATGCAGCCATGCTCTCGACGATAATGATAATGGACTAAACCTCTGAAATGACAAGCCAGCTCCAATTAAATGTTTTCCTTTATAAGAGTTGCCATGGCCACAATGCAAACCCTAACTATGACAATGTACTACATACAATCTGCAGGAAACACCCCTCTAGTGAATTTATTCAAGGAAGGAGCTCCTAAAATTAGCAGTGCTGGTATAAAACATGAGATATTTTGTGTCATTTTTTTTTCAGTGCAGTGACCAAATCCAGGGCCTTGCACATGCTAGGCAGGTGCTCTACCACTCAGAGGCACTCCCAGCCTTTAGGCATTTAAAAGTTTGATTTTTAAAGGTTAATTTATGCTACAGAAATGTTGTATTATATTATATTCTCCAGTAGTGTTATCTGGGTGTCCAGTTCCTTATTTGTTAATAATAGCAGCTTTATCAAATTTGCAAAGTTTTGACTGTAGCCAGGGGTGCCAATGCATGCCTGTCATTCCAGAATTTGGGAAATCAAAGCAGGAGGATTAAGGGATTCAAGGTCATCTTCTTCAGCCCACAGAGTTCAAGGCTAGCCTGGGCTACGTATGATTCTGCTTCAAAACAAAGTGTTGGAGGAAGCCAGTAGTTAGTTCCCAGCTGCTCAGTCCTGAAATAATCACACAGAAACCATATTATTTAAATCACTGCTTGGTCCATTAGTTCTAGCTTCTTATTGGCTAACTTTTACATATTAATTTAACCCATCTCCATTAATCTGTGTATCGCCACATGGCAGTGGCTTACAGGCAAAGTTTTGGCATGTCTGAGTCTGGCGGCAGCTCCATGGCTCCTCTCTGACTCCACCCTTCTTTCTCCCAGCAATCAGTTTAGGTTTCCCCACCTACCTCTATTCTACCCTATCAGGCCAAGCCAGTTTTCTTTATTCATTAATGCTAATCACAGCATATAGAGGGGAATCCCACATCACTTCCCTTTTTCTGTTTAAATAAAAAAGGAAGGTTTTAACTTTAACATAGTAAAATTACATATAACAAAACAGTTATCAAGCAAGAATTACAGTTACAATATTTATACTTACTTTATTTCTTATCATAACTAAGGAAAACTATATTATTACTAACTATTCTTCAACTTCATCAAAGTCTCCAGAAGAATATAATTTTACCTAAGTAAACAGGAGGTGCATTGTAAGCAACTTTCAAAACTCTAGAATTGACAGAGACATCTCACTGCCTGGACAGTCAGTGATTTAATTAATACAGTTTCTGTGTGATTATTTCGGGTCTAAGCTAGCTGGGCAGCTGGGAACCAACAAGCAGCCTCCCTTTTACTACAACAAAGCAAATGAGCCCATGAGCCCATGATGGTTCAGGCCTTTAAGTCTAGCACTAGAGAGGTTCTCTGTGAGTTTGAGGTCTACAAAACTAGTTCCAGGACATCTAGGGCTACACAGAGGAACCCTGTCTCAGAACCCCCCCCCAAAAAGGAACAAAAATCAATTTTGACATTTTTTTTTCTTTAAGTGCTTGACTCTCCCACTGAGCGAAAGTCACAATTCTCAGACTTCAGGGTTTTAATGGGATTTCTTTCTGTATTTGTAGATTAGTATTGTCTCCTACAATCAGGCCATGGGTGTTTGTTTTTCTTCCTTAATTTCCCTCTTGATATTCCTGCCTCCCTGATCTCACTGATTGCAATAGCTGTGTCTGTCTCCTGGGGGAACGTTTTTTTCTGACCTTCATCTCCCTTTTGCCATCTCTGCTGCTGTCCTGGAGTCAGACTTCTGGACTTCTGCCCATGTTTCTTAGCTGCTGGTCTTCTTATTCTCTTTTAAAGATGTCCATCAATACCGTCACCCCTTTTACTTGATTCTTAAACATGCTAAATTATTATATTTGAGAATCAAAGAAGTATGTGAAGCTTGATTTTAGTAATTAAAATAAACACAGCTCACGGTTAAAAAAAAAAGCACTCACTTTTAATTTTTAATCTTTATTTTTACCCCTAAAGGCATGGTGGTACATGCCTTTAAACCCAGCCTTTGGGAGACAAAGGCAGGCAGGCAGGCGATCTCTCTGCAGCTGAGGCCAGCCTGGTCTACATTCTCAATGTTTTTATCCCTCCCCATGTTGTTTTGTTTTGTTTTACATTTTTAAAATGTATGTGTGTTTGTGCTTATGTTCCCATGCACACATGTGGAGGTCAGAGATCGACTTCAAACAGTTGGGTTTCTCCTTCCACTACGTGGTTTCTGGGATCAAACTGAAGTCATCAGGCTTGGTTGCAGTTTACCCCTGAGTCATCTCCCCAGGTCCCAGATGTCATCTTTTAGCTTCCTAGTAAACAGGTGTTTAGTGTTTAGTATACACACCATCTCCTTATATTAGTGCTGTTTCCTCAGGCCCACTGTGATAGTTTTGGCCTCAAGTTTTTTTTTTTTTTAATTATCACACCTTTTTCTTTTGTGTGTGTGTCGGGGTAGAGATGTTCAAGACCGGTTTCTCTGTGTAGCACTGTTGGGCTGTCCAAACCTAGAACCCACAGGGATCCACCTGCCTCTGCCCCAAATGCTGGGGTTAAAGACGTGTGCCACCACCGCCTGGCCAAATTATCCCACTTTTTCCACATAAATACGTGTCATATCTTAGTGAGTCAACTAGTTCGTTAGGGTTGTGTACTTGAACTTTTCCTGGAGTTGATGGTGTTTAACGTCTAGTCGAAAAGAAATTGGAAACACCTTTGATTGGGCCCCGTGAGGGCCTTTGTCCCTGGATTTACTGTTTACTTTGTGTCTCTCCTTGAAAGGACAGAGCCAAGAGAGAGGCAAGATAGAAGTGGGAGATGTTTTCAGGTCCTTTAAAAGGAAAAACTTCCACAGGCACCCAAAGAGATAGGTGAGCTTTGGAAATCAGTTGGCTTCAGGGTATTTTTAAGGAACCATGTTTTCTTTCTGTGATGGGTGGTTCTTCACCCATTTTCCACCACAGCCCACTCCCAAGATGAACAGCTACATCAGGCCTTTCCGTGGTATGTGTAGCGAGCGTGCCTGTCTTCCGAGGCAGCAAGAAAGCAGCCATTGAAGCCGCAACGATCTTGTATTTCGTTGCTGGGGTCTGTGAGTATTGCTGGTCCGAGCTTACTGGAGAGACAAGAGGGCTAAAAGTGCCCCTAAATGGGAGGATGGGGTGCAACGGGTGGGATAGAAGAGACTCCATAGAGAGCATGAAAAGGAGAGGTTCAGGCTGGCAGGACCCCCAGCTCAGCTGGACACCACCCACCGCCGATTGTGGGAACCCTGCCTGGCACAGAATATGTGATATTAGCAAACTCCACGAGCTCAGGCACCTCTCAGGGCTGTGAGGATAGCTACCCACAAGTCAGAGGCTGCTAATAACGCGGAGCGGGAGCGCAGCAGCAAACGGTCCCCACATTTTATCTTTCAGATTATTCGATCCACTCTGAAAATGCATCGAGTTTGAAAAGAACAAGGGTCTCATTATGGCCTCACTGGGACTCAGCAGATCTTTTGTGCCTCTTCCGAGCACCAGGCCTACCCCTTTCTCCTTCACCAAACCTAGGCAAGGCCCCTTGTCTAGCTGCTGGTGACAAGGTTAAGGGCTTTCTAGACAACTGCATTTGCTGCTAGTGGCGAATACCTGAAAGACAGCGCTTGGGAAGCATTTAACATCGTCACCACCAGAGGCCGCTGTTTCTCCATGCTCAGGCGAGGAACACAGCCACTGTTCTTTCAGAAATGCAGATTCCACAAATTCAGACTCCCTGGTGCCCTCCCTACCTTCCCTTCCCCAATCTTGGATCTTCTCGACACAGGATAGTGCAGGATATTGGGGATGTGGATTTGAAGATTCAGAAGTAGAAGTATGAACGGGAATGTGTAATATTTTTTCCTAGAATTTCTTTCTATGGTATAGACCTGCTCATTTGGCTTTTTTTTTTTTTCTTTTTTCTTTTTGGTGGGGGGAGTCCTTTCCTGAAAAAAACTGGCTTTCAAAGATATGGGTCCTGGCCGAGCGATGGTGGCGCACGCCTTTAATCCCAGCACTCGGGAGGCAGAGGCAGGCAGATCTCTGTGAGTTCGAGACCAGCCTGGTCTACAGAGCTAGTTCCAGGACAGGCTCCAACGCCACAGAGAAACCCTGTCTCGAAAAACCAAAATAAATAAATAAATAAATAAACAAACAAACCAACCAACCAAAGATATGGGTCCTGGGCTGGCAAGATTCCAGTAAGATCATTATATACTTGCCATATTAAAAATAGAAATTTAAGAGACTCTGTCTCAAAATACCAAGCAAACAAAAACGCACTTTGCTGTCGAATTGGTGCTGCTGCTTTTATGACACTGTCTGTCAAAAGACACTTCTATGTTTGCATCGTTCATCCTGTAGCTCCTTTCCCCCACTAGCTGGGAGAATGGGGAAGAATCCCTGCTTTGCCCCATTGCTCAACATCACTACTGACCGGGACTGTGGACTGGTTCCTCCACGAGGGATAGGCGAGCCTGACAAATCCCTCTCCTTTAGTTTGAACATTCACTGCCTAATCCTGGCTTTAGGTTTTTTGTTTGTTTGGTTTTGTTTTGTTTCGTTTTGTTTGTTTTTCTATCCAGGGTTTCTCTGTGGAGCTTGGGAGTTTGGAGTCTGTCCTATCCTGGAACTCACTTTGTAGACCAGGCTGGCCTCGAACTCACATCCGTATGCCTCTGCCTCCAGAGTACTAAAGGAGTGCCCCACCACCGCCCAGCAGCTTTAGGTTTTAAAAAGAGAATCCTTTGCTTATTTCTTTGAGCAGCATTTAAATATGGTGCAGCTGTATGCTCCTGTTGGTGTGCTTTCGTCGTGGATGAAGCTACCTTCTTAAGGCCGCAACTTTCACCCCTCCCAGCGATCCTAACTGTATAGTCCTGATGTATGGGATCTACTCATTGTGTCCAGGGCCACCAAAACCAGGACCAACGACATCTTCCCCCGCCACCTCACTGGAGTCTCAAAAATGTCACTCTGTGGGCAATGAATAACCAGGCCAAGGTGAGGCCTGCCACTCTTTCATCTGTGTTACCAGCCTAGAAAGTACCTACAGGGAAGTGTCACTCTGGGTGGTGATTCCTCCTGAGAGGAGGCAGGGGTGGCGTATGGGAGGCAGGTGTCAGGATGTTAGACAAGGCCAATGAGAGCTTGGCTCCCGCTTCCTCAACTTTTCCTGGTAAGCACCCTCTTTGCAGTCGAGGATGCAAACATTAAAGTAGAGCTGTAGAAGGAAGTCGTGTCTGGAATCTGGAAGGTGGTAGTGGATGCTCCAATCCAAACTGCGGAGAACTCAAGGAAGCCGTACCAACCCTTGCCGCCAGGGGGCGTCCGCACAAATTGGGGCCATGCTTTCCTGCTGAGCACCATGGGTTGAGGGGAGGCGGGGCGGGAGCAAGGGCTACGATCTGGCCGCTGCTCGAGGAATGCGGCCTTTGGCTCGTCCCAGCATTCCGGCTGGCGCAGGAATGTGAACAGGGTGTTCACTGCGCGCCCTGGATGCACAAGCTGGTCCTCCTCCCTCGGCTGAACACCAAGCAGGTCCTGGTCAGCCACCCCACTGAGCCGGCAGAATGCAGCGGCCCTGTCCATCCAGGTGGAGGAGGAGGACCTGGGGGTGTCAGGGCAGGGGACCTGGCCCTAGGGCCCTGCAAGGAAGTGTTGAGGGCACTTATGGCTTAGGGAAAACCCAGAACAATACATTTGGACATTTGGGGGTGGGGGAAGACCGTTCCGTGGAATGAGGCATAGGATCTGCCTTCTAGGCCACCGATGTCAAGGGACAGAGACTCAGATACTCAGACCTGCTGTGTAAGGCACAACCTGGGACAGGAAGAGGGAAGGCAGGTGACCCAGTGTGGGATTAGATGCTCCCAAACCAACCAAAGTGACTGAATAGCCAAGAGTCTGACTCTAATTCATTCCACAAATATTTACTGACCTTCTGCTCTGGCCCAGATCCTGAGCTCAATTCTGGGGACACAGAGGTAGAAGCATCTGCGATCCCCAGAAACTGTGACATTCTTATTCTAAAATCAGTCTTTTACCCACTGTGTGCCAGCGTGTGTGTGCTCGTGTGTGTGTGCCTGTGTGCGTGTTCAGAAACACAGGCATAGCCAAGATTGGGAGCCAAGATCCAGGCAGGGTTTCCTAGGAGACCCTGAACAGCCACCTGAAAGACCAGTGCGTTTGTGTTTTAGACCAAGGGACTCTTGCTTGTGGGGGTGAGGAAGCATGCGGACTGAGTGGTCACCCAATGCCCAGCCGAATTACGGTGAAGATGGAGTGTTCTCTCTGCCAGCCCCATGGTGTTGATTGGTTTATGGAGCCCTCACTCTGCATGAGGACTGGGGCTCAGTACTCTGCTTGGGGGTGTTGATACCCTCTGAGCATGGCACCAGCAAACACCAGCCAGTGTTTCAAGACCTTGCCTGATTAAGCAGTTCAGTTGGGTCCCCTTCAAGGTAGCAGTTACTGCCTCAGAAAAGCCAGGCTGGGGTGGGTCTGATCTCTCTCGGGTGGTGGGGGGGTCTTTTGTTTGGACCTTCCTGGCTTGGGAAGGGACGTGCAGGAGAGGAGACTGGTCTGACCCGGTTACCAAAAAGGTCCTAGAAGGCACGCAGGGCACCTGGTGTGACTGATGGGAAGTTCTAGAAAGGAAAAGGGCCTGGCTTGGAGGTAGTGTGGAGGATGGTTCATGGGCTGGGGACAGGATGCATGAGGCAATGTGCGCTGGGGCCAGGAAGGCTGGCTGCGGGCAGTCGTCCAGAGAAGGAGTGGGCAGGAGACACGGGCGAGAGGCAGTGCTGGGAGAACGGAGGAGGGACAGAGGAAGCCAATGAGATCAGTGGTCTCAGGGACCTGGCTGCAAGGTGGGACCAGGCCTCCGAAGGCATTCTTCCATCTCCACCTGGTGGAGTGGACCTGAGCTACAGCGTCCCCAGAGAATTGTGGCTTTTGCACCTCGCAGCTGTGACGGAGTGACTGAAAGGCAATGTTTACATCCGACATTCCTTGTAGGACCTCCTCCCAGGAATGCATGGAGACCTAAAACCCTGGTCCAGAGGAAAAGTCGAAGGCCTTGGAAAGGCGCCTCCAGCATTGTTCCTCTGCAAACACAGGAAGATGGGTTTCCTTTAGTTCTGTGATGCTCAGTCTGACCCCTCCCCCAATCTGGGAGGGGGGGCACAGAGGAGTAAGGTGGTCATGGAAAATAAACTCCCACCTCTGCCCTGCTGACTTATTTCATGTTCTTAGAATTTCCTCTCTTGGAGTCTGGCTTTGTTATTTTAAAATTCCACGTGTCAGTGGATTGCAGATGGGAAAATCCCTTACTGTTCTGGCTGTGAGGAGGTGGGTCCTCCACACTGGGAGCTCAGGATTGACGCCCAGGAAGAGAAGTAGCCTGGCTAACAGACCCCCATTGCCAAGGGAGCTCCTGAGTCATCCTCTTGGGGAGGACCTCAGGCTGGGTGTGTGTGCCTCTGCATGAGTGTGTGCCAGTCCTGCTGCGGGGACGTGGCAGGGTTTTGGAGCCAACTGTCTGGGCCTTGCTCAGACCAGAGCAGTCGTGATGACTCCATTTGGGGGAATGGTGGAGACACACACAAGGGTTTCAGACGTCCCTGTCTGTCCGTGCTCACTGTACGACCCCGGCTATGGCTTTTTCTGGGTTGTCCACTGTGGCTTCTTCTCCTCTTCCTCCTCTCCCGGTCCGTGATCACTCCTCATGAGATGTGTGCCAAGATCTGCCTACTTGAGGACTCATGTAGTGTCCAAGGCCTTCCTTCGCCAGCTCATCCATTCGCTGACCCCACAGATGATACAGGGTGCCGGTGAGGTGTCAAGAGTGTGGGGTGCTGGCAGCACAGAGACATACTGCCCAAGCCAGGTACCCTAACAGTGAGGGCTACAAAGTCTGGAAGGTAGATCTAGTGAAAGCCATACCTTCTTGGTGTCTTTCCTTCCTGACCCCTGACCTCTATCGGGTCACCCCTTCCCTCCCCCAGGCCTTTACCAAGCAGACCATGGGTAGGTGTGCACTTGTCTGGGCCCTTGTTGAAGGATAGGTGGGCTTCTGAGTGACCAGAGATGGAGGAAGTCCAGACAGAAAATATTTCTTTTTTTGCTTTTTTTTTTTTTTTTTTTTTTTTTTTTTAAGACAGTGTTTCTCTGTGTAACCCTAGAACTCACCTTGTAGATCAGGTTGCATCTGTCTCCCAAGCGCTGGGACTAAATGTATGCATCACTACCACCCGACTAGAAAGTATTTCTAATGTATTTTTCTCTCTGGAACTTGCCCCCCAGATTAGCATGAACCGTAACAGTTCCCTCAAGCTGCCACTGACATAGGACCAAGTGCACAGAGAAATAGAATTATCAAAAACAAACAAACAAAACCTTCATATTCAAAGTAGTTCATTTATTCATTTAATTTTGGGACAGGGTCTCATGTAGCCCAGGCTAACCTCAAACTTGGGCGTCTCCTGAGGGCTGGGATTACAGGCATGAGCCACCACACCCATCATCTGGGTGTGGGATTAAACCCAGGGCATCACGTACATTAGACAAGCATCCTACCAGCTGAACTACATCCCTAGGGCTGGACAAACATTTTATCATCTAATGTTTAAAAATAAAACTCACCGGGGCAGGCCCAGGATGAGTGGCTCAGCGGAAGATCCCATCTCAAACAAGCACATTTGCTAATAGTAAACAAAATATCAAAATTTTAGCTGGTAGAGGGCGCATACCTTTAATCCCAGCACTCAGGAGGCAGAGGCAGGTGGATCTCTGAGTTCAAGGCCAGCCTGGTCTATGCAATGAATTCCAGGACAACCAGGGGTACACAGAGAAACCCTGTCTCAAAACATCAAGAGAGAGGCCGAGCAGTGGTGGCACACACCTTTTTTTTTTTAAATATTTATTTATTTATTCATTATGGATACAATATTCTGTCTGTGTGTATGTCTGCAGGCCAGAAGAGGGCACCAAACTCCATTACAGATGGTTGTGAGCCACCATGTGGTTGCTGGGAATTGAACTCATGACCTTTGGAAGAGCAGGCAATGCTCTTAACCACTGAGCCATCTCTCCAGCCCCGGTGGCACACACCTTTAATCCCAGCACTTGGGAGGCAGAGGAAGGCGGATCTCTGTGAGTTCGAGGCCAGCGTGGTCTACAGAGCTAGTTCCAGGACGGTTAGGACTGTTCCACAGAGAAACCCTGTCTTGAAAAACTAAAGTATTAATAATAATAATAATAATGACAATAACAATAATAATAATAGTGAGAGAGAACTGTAGCTCAGCATGTCACTCTTCAGAGCAGAAATACTTTAGACTTGTTCAGACCTGAGACTGAAGTCTGAGACCTCATCAGACACCTCAAGTCCCACACTTGGGACAGGACCACCCACACTCCACTGACACTTTGTTACCTGCAGAGCAGACACTCAGTGTGGCTGGGGGACTCAAGAAGAGCTGGGCCTGGAATGCAGGCCTGCCCTGAGGTTCCGAATGCTGCACAAACAGGCCCAGAGTGTGCCTTGTAGTGGGTGGCAGCCTTGCCTTCTCAATTTCTTTCCTTCGTGGGCCCTGCCCTCCAGTGATGCCTTCCCAAGATGCCTTTTACAGAGCAGACCTCAGGTAGATGTGCAGCTAAGGAGGGAGGTAGTCCAGTTAGAAAGTATTTCCAATGTTGTTTTGTTTTTCTTCTGACATTGACACGCCCACTAGATTGGCATGAATCACTGTAATTCCCTAAAGCGCCCATCTGCCTGGAAATGCCTAGTGGTATTTCCCACAGTCCAGAGCCACCAACTCTGCAAAGCAGTAGTTGGCTTAGCTATGCTCAACCCAGCCACAAACCTCTCGATCTAGGGAGGTCACAGAGAGAGCAGCCGGAGGCAGAGGTGTCCCATTGGAAACACAAACATTCAGAGATTTTGACCACCTGATCTGTGAGCTGAAATTCTTCCCCAATGGGTGCTCTGTGTGTGCAGCAGAGAGGTTCTATCCTGAGAGGTGGGTTGTGAGGCTCACTCCCCCCAGCAGTGTGAGCTCTCTCCTGTCTCTGGACTGTCAAAAGAAAAGGGTGTCCTTGGCTCTGGTTGCGAGTGCCGAAGATAACACACCAAGAGAGCCTTGCAGCTAACTGCAGCGCTGCAGGAACTGCTGTGTAGAAGGTTCTAGAGAGATGCCTTTAAAAGAAGGTGCAATCCTCTTCTCGACCCTTTCTCTCTCACGCTGCCTTTGATGCAGTTGCTGTAATAGCTAGAGTTCTAGGAACCTTCTTGGACCGCAAAGACAGGGTAGGGAGAAGCCTTGACAAACACTGGCACTTTGGAAGAAAAGAGAAATACATTTAACTGCATGAAAACTTGAACTCTTCATGGGAAAAGATAGCACAAAGACAAGGAACGGATTTAGAAAGTGTTTGCAAATTCGAGGAAAGGTCCCCCAAAACATCTAAGATTGATGAATATGCAAGCGTGAATATCTGAAAACTGGGAGAAATAAATGACTCAGTAGAAATACTGGCAACTGATACGGGAGCCATTCAGAGAGCCAAAAATTATGAGACACTAGTGGTACTAACATCATTAAATCAACACGGAAAAAAATGCTGGGCACAGAGTCTCCCACCTGGCTCCTGTAAGAGTACGCCTGGCTCTTGGTAAGCTAAGCCAGGAGAATCGGGTTCACTCTCAGCTATGGAGCAAGTCCAGGAGAACAGTGTCTACATGGTATAACTAACTAACTAAATAGAATGAAAACAATAGCAATTAGGGCCCGCAGGAGGCTCAGCAGGCAAAGGCGCTTGCTACTGAGCCTGGGGATCTGAGTTCAATCCCAGAGACCCACACAATGGAAGGAGAGAATTGACTCAGAGTCCTCCACAGGCACTCCACGTATGCACAGAAAATAAATAAAAAGCAATAATTTTTCAAAGAAAAAGAAATGCAATACTCATTGCTATTACTACTAATGCACCTACAGATGAAAGAGTGCTCAGGTACCGTGCTCATGGAAATGGACAGCTTTAGACCCTTCAAAAGCCACTCAGGGGCTGGAGAGATGGCTCAGTGGGCAAGAGCACTGGCTGCTCTTCCAGAGGACCCTGGTTCGATTCCCAGCATCCACACGGCAGCTCACAACTGTCTGTAACTCCAGTTCCAGAGGACCCAACACCCTCACACAGACATAAATGCAAGCAAAACACCAGTGCATATGGATTTAAATAAAGTTTCTTTAAAAGCCACTCAGTTAAATTTATTATGTAAAATGAATGGCTTATAGGGCTGGAGAGATGGTTCAGTGATTAAGGGCACATACTTCTCCCGTAGAGTACCTGAATTCAACTCCTAACAGAATTCACAGCTGCCTGGAAATCCAGCTCCAGGGGATCTGATGCCATCTTCTAGCCTCCTAAGGATTACACTCGAGTGCACACACCCCTACACACACACACACACACACACACACAGAGAGAGAGAGAGAGAGAGAGAGAGAGAGAGAGAGAGAGAGAGAGAGAGAGAGAGAGAGACTTAAAATAAACCTTTAAAGCAGATGGCTTACTTAAATACTATGCAATACTCTTTGGAAAACAAAGAACAAAAATCCATCACTAGCTTAATTCTTTCCTTAGACTTTAAATTGTATTTGTTTGTTTGCTTGTTTATATGTGTGTGTGGATTTATTTGCTGGCATATATATCTGTGTACCACATGTGTGCCTGGCATCCATGAAGGCCAGGAAGGGCATCAGATCCCCTGAAACTGGGGTTGCAGATGGTTGTGAACTGGTCAGTAGGTTCTGGGACTCAAACCCGGGTCCTCTGGAAAAGCAGTCAATGCTCTTAACCGCTGAACCATCTCTGCAGCCCTCTCCCATTCTTTATAACGATGCTGGCAGTTTCTTCTTCTAAAAATACTTGTTTGGTGTGTGTGCATTTGTACAGGAGCCCATGAAGGTCAGAAGGGGTGTCAGAACCCCTGGAACTTGAGTTACAGATGTTTGTGAGTCACAGTGTGGGTGCAGGGAGCTGAACCTTGTCCTCAAAAAACAGGAAATAAGTACCTTAACCTCTTCTTCTTTTTCTTCTTTTTCCTCTTCTCCTCTTCCTTCTTCTTGAAACAGGCTTCACTGTGTAACTCTTGGCTGTCCTGGACCTCCCTCAGTAGGCCACACTGGCCGTGAACTCAGACATTCACCTGCAGTGCCTTCTGGGCGCTGGGATTAAAGGTGTGAACACCACGCTGGGCTTGCACATCATTCTTGTTTTGTTTTTCAAGACAGGGCTTCCCTGTATAGCCCTGGCTATATTAGAATTTGCTTTGTAGACCAGGCTGGCCTCAAACTCAGAGCTCTGCCTGCCTCTGCCTCCAAATGCTGGAACGAAAGGCGTGTGCTACTATGCCCAGCTGCATATCATTCTTAAACATGGATGCACGGTAATTTATTTGAATATGAATGGGTGTCACTTTGTTTCCAGTTTTTGGACACTGTGAATAATACAGCAACAATACTCCATTCCCCACCAATCTTGGCACATTACTGTTACAGTTACTGTAGTATTATCAAACATTGATTTAAAACCATGTGTGAGCCAGGCGGTAATACACACCTTTAATCCCAGCACCTGGGAGGAGAGGCAGGCGGATCTCTGTGAGTTTGAGGCCAGCCTGGTCTACACAGTGAGTTACAGGACAGCCAGAACTGTTGCACAGAGAAACACTGTCTAGAAAAAAAAGTGTGTGTACTTTCTAACTATATTATATGTATGTGTGTTTTATTGGTTTGGGTTTTCCAAAGATCAGTCTCTAAGCTGGTATTTGAGTTTGCAAGGGATTTATTGATGAAACTTTCTGTGAATGAATAACAGGCAGGTTCATTCTTGAGTTTGTGATATATTTAGACATATAACCGTGTATGTGTACTTGCATATAAATGTATGCATGTACATATATACATGTGAGTATGTAGGTGCAGATAGTCTTGTGGCAACATGGAATATGCATATGTGTGTATCAATACGTGCACAGATAGATTTGCATGAGTATATAGAGACAAATATGGAAGGATACACACGTGCTCTATAAGGACCGCTACAGAAGAAGAATATAATGTACAGAATGCTATACATCCCAGGCTGTCACATTCAACCCCTATCTGGATCATCTCCGTTTCAATAAAATGAATTCCTTCCATTATTTGGTGTGACCATGCCTATAATCTCAGCTACCCAGAAGGCCGAGGCAGGAGAATGGCTTGAACTCAGGAATTTAGGGCCAACCTGGTCAAATTAGCAAGACCATCTCTTTAAAAATAAAATGAAGGAGCTGGAGAGATGGTTCAGCAGTTAAAAGCACTTGCTGCTCTTGCAGAGGACACAGGTTTGGCTCCCAGCACCCATATGTAGGCTCACATCTGTAACTTCAGTTCCAGGGGATCCTCTTCTGGTCTCCAGGGCACTAGGTACCCACATGATAAATATACACACATGAAAGCAAACACTCATACACATGAAATAAAAATAATAAATCTTTAAAAAATACAAATAAAAAATATTTTTAAAAAATCAGTCTGAGTCGGGCAGTGGTGGTGCACACCTTTAATCCCAGCACTTAGGAGGCAGAGGCAGAGGGATCTCTGTGAGTTCGAGGCCAGCCTGGTCTACACAGTGAATAACAGGACAGACTCCAAAGAGAAACCCTATCTTGAAAAAACAAAAACAAAAAGTCAGTCTGGGGCTTACCCCAGCCTCTCCTCATCTGCTTGCTTTTGTGACATCTTTGATTCTTTTTGGCCTTGAGATGGCCGCTTCCAGGACAGAATGTTGCCTCTCCCCCTCTCGCTAGGAGCTTGCCCCACATTGCTGGATACTTTAAACACTTTTCGCATGTCCTTTGGTTTTAGGACCTAGTGCCTTTACCCTGGGTCTCTCCTGGGAAATACGATGAGAAGTTGTCACGTGGGGTGATTTTCGACCCTCAGTGGGAAAAAGTGTAGAGGAGGAAGCTTATGGGGGGCCTGAGTCACCCTCATTATCTGCACTTTTCTAGGGAGGCGACCACATTGCGGTGCCCAGGACAGCACTGTGACTCAGGGCTGAGGCTCGCGTCCCACCTGGCCTCACCCTCGAGTCCTACTTCACAAGTCCAGGTTCCCAGGCAGCCGACCCCGCCCAGCACGGGCAGAGGGCGGGACCTTAGTCACTTGCACAAAGGCCTTAAATATGATTTCTTTCTTTTTGAAAGTATTCATATGCTCTTTAAAAACAGCAGACTGCGATCCTTGAAAAATTTCCCTCCCAATCCACAGCCACTGAGCTCCTTCACAGAGGTAGCCTGGGCTAGTCTCTCCAGGGTACTTGCAGGGATATTTTAATACCAAGAAGAAGAAAAAAAGATAAACCAGGTTATAGGTCCATAATCCTTTATCTGAAAACCGCTGGAACAGTGTAGTTTGGAATTAAGAAATGAAGGAAGGCAGTGTTCGGTGGATTGTGACGAAACACTAATATTTCTGTACCCAAAAGATAAATCGATAATCAGCCTTCTGTCACTTAAATTTAGGTTTTGCTACAAAACATGCTGTGCCATTTTTTTTTTTTTTTTTTTTTTTTTTTTTTTTTTTGGTTTTTCGAGACAGGGTTTCTCTGTGGCTTTGGAGCCTGTCCTGGAACTAGCTCTGTAGACCAGGCTGGTCTCGAACTCACAGAAATCCACCTGCCTCTGCCTCCCGAGTGCTGGGATTAAAGGCGTGTGCCACCATCGCTCGGCTGTGCCATTTTTTTTTTAATTAGAGGATTTTGAATTTTATATTAGAGAGAAGAGAATGTCGTGTACTTGGGTCTGTATTACCCTGCTTTTAATTTATTATTGTGATGTCTGTTACCTGACTGGTACTAGGGATTAAACCCAGGGCCTTGCACATGCTAAGCAAACGCCCTACCCCGTGCTGCATCTGCAGCTCTGATTTTTTGAGCCGGGGTCTCCTGTAGCCCCGGTTGGGCCTTGAACTCCAGCTTCTAAATGTAGAGATTACAGGCATGAGCCACTATTCCCCAGTCTCCTCCCTACTTCCAGAATCTGAAGTTGTGAGCGTGCTGTGCTTGCTGAGCAGAAATAAGAACCCCATTCATTATTTCTTATTATCTATAGAGTTTGTTGTTTTACACCCACAATAATTAATTTAGCTGTTTGTGGTCATTTGGATTGGTTCCAGTTTTCTGCCCAGTTGCCTCAGCACTTCAGCGAATGACACCGGACGCCGCTCAGCCCATGTGCAAGGGTGTCTGTAGGGTAGATTTCTAGCAGGAAAATTGCTGGGGCAATTAATAGTAAGGATCATTAACATCTGCATAGTATTTTTCTGAGAGCCGGGACTTGCCGTAAGTACTTTACAGCGATTAACGCATCATAATGCTTGAAAACAGCTTGAAGGCCAGGTATGTGAACGCACGCTATTTTACAGATGAGAAGAATCCGGGCACAGGGAAGGGAAATGACCAAGGTGCCTGACTCCAGCTTGTCTTCCTAATGATCACATTCCTCTGCCTTTTGAAGACCGTGGGAATCTGAAACCTAGGGAGAGGTTGCCAAATCCTCTTCCACATAGCTCTGTCAAGTCACACCCCCACCCCAGCCTCTGCGCCCCTGTTTCCCTGGCGATGTCGAGCCAAATCAAACCTTTTGATCCTTGCCAATCTGATAGGTGATGACCAAATCTTGCCATAGCTTTAACTTGGATTTCTTTGGCTGTGAGTCAGACCGAGCAGCTTGTCATCTGAGAGTCAGAGCTGCCTTTCTTCTAAGCTATATTTGCTCGTTTGCATTAGACTTTTTTTTTTCAACTCTCCCATCAAGATTGCTTGAAATGTCGAAATGCCCTAATGTGTAAATCAGCAGGAAATACAAAGTAGGAGGTAGCCCAGCGGGTGACAAGAGTGTGTTAAGAGGCCACACCATAGTGAACAGATGCTTCGCTGGACAGGCAAATGCCTGTCTACTGGTGGCTATGGAAGGCCGTAGGCCTGGGTCCTAAGTGACAGTAGCCCTCAGAGGGTGGCGCTCACTGCACCGTCTCCTGGTGGCAGTCCTGCAGTGGATTTAAGGGACGGTAGGCCTAGAGAAGGGAGCAGCCACTTTACTGGAGAGAAGGTGACTGATGAATCATGCAGAAGAAGCTCTACTCATTTTGTGTGACAAACCCAGACTATGTCTGATATGTTCAGAGCCACTGTTTCTCTGCCCTAGCTGAATATTGTAATTGCCAGGATGTTTAAAAAAAAATTACTGTTTCCACCTAGGAGGAGTTGGGCTATATTGGTTGTGGTGTGGCATGGATACCGCCATCTTTAAAAGCTTCCCAGATGGTGTGGCTGAGAACCTCTGCTCGACAGGAAGTTCATACTCTGGGGAGGCCCCGTCTCCCTTCAAGCCTCTAGCGCTCACACCTGCTAGGTGCCCGCATTTCTGAGACGTGCCTCTCATTCCTCCTCGTGCCTCTCATTCCTCCTCCCGGGCGATGGCGGCTCCAGGGGCGGGGTCAGGACGTCTCTCATTCCCCCCCCCCCCCTTTACACACCTGGCCTCAAGTTCCCGGGAGCGGTTTCTCTGCCCGGTTCACATTCAGACAGACAGACGGGGGAACAGCAGGCAGCTTTGCTGTACTTCTGCCCTTGGCTCCTCCCCATGGCAGATTTCCCAAAGCTCCTTGGGCTAAGGCCTTTGTGGTGTGGCGTGCTCAGTCACCCATGCCAGCCGGATGGGGGACCTGCGCGCTGGCCAGAGGCAGTACCAGGAAGGAATTCTTCTGCCTTTGCATTTCCTGGCATTGCCTTCTGAGGCTGCCTGGACTACTAAGTGGTCTCAGGAATGCTGCCTTCTCAGTTCAGGGAATTCAATGGGCGTGGTTTTTGGCCAGCAACCGCTGTGGCCAGCAAGGGAACAGGGCACCAGTGACAGGTTTGACCTTACCTTCCTCTCCAGCAGGGTGGATGGTCACGGAGTCAGCTGCTGGAAAGAGGACACAGGATGTAGAATTTCCTGATGAGAATGATAGCTCTACCTGGGGCTTGTGGTCAAGATAGGTGATAAAACGTTTTGACCCTAGGACCTTTTTACTTGGTTATTTTTTTTAAAAGGTTATTGTAGGCTCCCTATGACCCGGTAAATAGTAAATCCACACTCATGAGCCTACGCTAATTGGATTCAGTGGGTTATTTAAAAAAAAAAAGATACGAAGTTGGGAAGGAGGTGTGTAGCGGAAGGTAGGGAGAGACGGGTGAGCATAATCAAGATTAGATAAAATTAGATAAATTATATACCTCTATAAAACTATCAATGAATAAGTAGAAATGTTATTAATGCTGATTTAAAATGATATGTGTTCTCAATTAAAAGAAAAATGTTGCCAGTTGGCGGTAGTGCACGCCTTTCATCCCAGAACTCGGGAGGCAGAGGCAGGTGGATCTCTCTGAAAAGTTTTTGCACCCTGATAAGCCTCTCCGTCAACACAACAATCCTAATCAGACCAAATCAAACCAACGGAATCAGAAAAAGTCCAGGTTGAATGGATGCAACACTCCCTGATGGTTTTCCAGCCCCTCAGAGAGGACACGGGAAAGGAAGACCAAAAAATCAAGTGTCTGTTTTCTGGGAGACAGTTTAAATACCCTGTGGGAGTGGTCTTGATCTCTAGGGGAGAGGTCATCATTTGGCAGACTTTCTGAGATGCAGCAGGGTTTGGAGAGGGATGGGGGAGGGGGCTTGGGGTTAAGCTTCCACCCGAACATCCTAGACTCTGGTTATATGGACACCAGTGGCTGAGGTGAGGCTTCCGGCAGAACACCATGCGTTCTGGTCTACAGAGCGAGTTTCAGGACAGCTTGGACAGGTTACACAGAGAAACCCTGAGAAACCCTGTCTCGTGTTTAAAAAGAAAAAAAAAAGGAAAAAAGAAAAATGTCAACAGAAGTATACTCCCCCCTCCCACAAAAAAAAAAAACAAATCAAAAAGCACAGAAATCCCCGTCAAGTATGGTGCTGCACGACCATAATCATAGCACATAGGAAATGGAAGCTGGGAGTATCAGAAGGTCAGGGTTATTCTCTTCACGGAGAGTTTGAGGCCAGCCTGGGCTACCAGAGAAGAAGGAGAGGAGGTGAAAGCTAATCGCCATCCCAGTGGCTATGGACCAAGCTTTTCTCACTGATTCTTCCTTATGACTGTGAAACCAACTATGCCTCTTTGGGGGGTGTCCTCTGGATAGGAGCTAGATAAGTAATCTGGGAAAACACTCAGGCCTGGGCTTGCATGAGCCATGCAGTGGCTCTCACAGATAGACCCTTTAGAGACTCCCAACTATCTTGCCTTCTTAGAAAAACTATCTCGTGTGTCCCGTCTCCAAACCCAGCCAAGGAGGCGTGCCGAGGCCATGGCTCATCTTCCTGCGTTCCCCAGAGGCCTCTGCTCGGTCTTCTCTGTTGCTTCACAGCTCTCCAGATATGCTAAGAATGTGAGCCATTTCCCATGAGGCTGGCAGCCATGAAGCAATTCGGAGCCCAACCTCTCCAAATATCTGCTTTGCAAACACAGAAAGCGGAGAGGCATCCTGAAAATGTGATCTTCGGCCCATCACCTTAGGCGTCTGTGCTGGTCTGTTCGCCTGCCTGAAGAGCTTCTGCTTCCAGAAAGCAGAACTTTCCAGGAGGGGGCTTTCTATAGAGAACTACCATCAAGCTTTAGCTATCCAGGGCCCTTGGCAGGAAGCTTGCTCCCAGCTCAGTGCTGAGATGGTGACTGACTTGGGGAGGCTCCGGTGCTCTTTGCTTCTTTGGTCAGGGTGCAGGGCCGCGTCACTATCAGCCTGAGCAGATGGGAGCAGCCCATGCTGGCCCTGCAGAGGGGAGGGCAGAGAGAAGCAGAGGATCGAGGGCCCTTCCCGGCATCTAGGGTGCCTTGTTGTGCTGCAGCAGGACCTGTCAGGTTCCAATGACCTACATCACCTTCCAGACAGGGCAGGTGGGGAGCCCTGCTTCCCAGGCCACGGAAGGCTTGGGTGGAGACAGTTTTACACTGTTGAGACATTGCATGTTCACTGATGGCTGAGTGAATCATACGTCTACAGGGTGGATTTGTATGTAAAAGTGATTCGATTTTTATTTTTTAGTTGAGACAGGGACTCACTCTACAGCACCAGATGGCCAGGCGTTCTTTGTAGGACATGCTCACTGAGGACTTGTGGCCTATCCTCCGGCCTCTAGGTCTGGAATGCTGGAATTACAAGCATGCATCATTACATTCAGGCAAAAGTGATGATTAAAAAGACTCCAACATTATAAACATTTAAGATGTAGTAATAAATGAATAACAAAAATGCATGATATTCTTTGGCACCAGAACAAGAAAAGAATTAGAAGGAAAATTTAAAAAAAAATGTTTGGGCTGAAGATATATTTCAAAGGTAGATAATTTGGCTAGTATATACAAGGCCTTTGGTTCCAACCCCAGGAATGCTTCTCCCCACCAATGAAAATTAACCAGGTATACGGTGGCACATGTCTGTAATTTCAGCACTTGAGAGGCTGAGACAGGATTGTCATGAGTTCAATGCCAGTGGAGGTACAGAGTGAGTCTTGGGTCAGTCTGAGCTACGGAGTAAGCACCTGTCTCAAAAAATAAAAACAAACAAAATAAACAAAAAAAAAAAATAAAAAGCCAGTAAATAATGGGGAAGGGATGTAGCTCAGTTTGTAGAGTATTTGCCTACGGGGTGCATGAGGCCTTGGGTGTGATTCCCAGCACAGGTGTGGTGGTGCACCTGGAGTCCCAGCACCTGGGAGACTTGGAAGGATGCTCAAGGGTTATTCTAGACTACTTAGTGAAATCAAAGCCAGCTGTGGCTCCATAAGACCCACTCTTCATTATATAAATACATGTATACCTAGTAAGTAGAGGGTGCTGTATCGCCATGGTATGGTTAGGGATCTTAGGCTTCTGAAGGAAGGCCTCCGCTTTCAAGTCAGACAGATATGTTTTGGTGGCTTAGCTCTTTTTCCGTGTAGAAATGACTTTGACAGACAACTCAATCTCATCTGTGCAATGGGCGCAGTAATTCCTGCTATACAAGATTCTTGGAGCCATCAGTCAGACGGTGCCTTTCTCTTCAGCTTCCTCTCTTCCTTCTCTGCCTTCCTGCCCCTACATACCTTTCACTAATGAGAGAGGCTTGGTCAACTCACAAAAATCCATAACTGAGATACTTTTGAGTCTGTCAGAGGGGAGAGGCATCCCCCTGCTTGTACCCCAGATAGCTGGAGCTTGGGTGCTTGCGGAAGGAAGGTGCAGACGGCTAAAGCCTAGAACAAGGTCGGGGCAAGATTCTTGTTGTCCTTGTTTGCCGTGTGTGTCCCCCAGCTTCTAGCAATGTCATAAAGGCCTTTGTTGCTGATTGTGGGGTGTGCGTGCAGGCAGCATGGCTGATCTTCTCCTGCAACCTGGCCTCAGCACCCACCCCTCTCTATCTTTAAAATATTTTGTATTTGGTAAACAAAAATTGTGTACGTAAATCGTGTGGTGGCGGCACATGCCTTAACCCCAGCATTTGGGAGGCAGAAGTAGGCAGATCTCTGTGTAGTCCTGGCTGTCTTGGAACTTTCTCTGTAGATCATGCTGACCTCAAACTCACAGAGATCTGCTTGCCTCTGCCTCCCGAGTGCTGGGATTAAAGGTATATGCTACCACTATCGGACTAATTCTCACTTCTATTGGAGGGAAGTTTTGAAGTATAGACCAGCATCACCCTGACTCAGCTGCCATGCTCTGTTGCCACAGGCCCACAGGCAGATGAATGGCTTCCCCAAATCTGAGTCATGAAAAATTGGAGAGTAGGCTATGATCTTGATGGCAAGTGGGAATACCCTTTTTTTCAAAATGTATTTGCGCAAGGCGGTGATGACGCAGGCCTTGAATTCTAGCAGAGTGGAAAGGGGGCCAGGCTCAGTATGTGAAGTCAGACACCGGAGAGGAAGAAGCATCCCAGCAAGGCTTTCAGGGCCTCCCAGGACGGACTCAGTTCATCCTAAATCCTGTCATTATCTCGGTTTGGGCTGGACATCCTGGGCTTCCATCCCAACTTGCTGGCTGGCCGGGCCCAGGAGTCCTCTGTTATGTCGTCATTTCTATCTGTAATGTCCTTTCTTTGTCTTTTCTTTTTCTTTCATCCTTTTATTATTATTTATTATTGTTGTTGTGATTATTATTTTAGATAGAATCTCGTTTTGTACTGCTAGCTGGCCTGGAACTCCCTATGCAGACAAGGCTGACCTCCTAGTCATCTACCTCCCAAATGCTGGGGGATTAAAGGCGTGCGCTTTTATACTTGGCTCTATTAGACTTTCAATACTTTTCAAGGACACCTTCCTTCTCTGTAATTGTCTTGATTTCTTTGTAAAATTCCAATCCCAGTGTCCCCTCTATTTTGAGCCTTACAGTTAGTTCCTTGAACCCAAGCCCCCTGTTTCCTTGTCTGTCTCCTTACATAGAATGTGCTGTTTTTAGAAGTAGGTCTGAGTCACATGCTTAGCACTGATGGAAATACAATATTTATAGAATTATTTATTACGAACTCTCTGTGCAACATCCATTCAATCCTCACAACCACCTTAAAGAAAAGAAACTATCTCCTTTAATCCCAGCACTCAGGAAGCCACTCGGGAGGCAGAGGCGGGTGAATCTCTGTGATTTCAAGGCCAACCAGGGCCGCACAGAGAAACCCTGTCTCAAAAAACAAAAACAAACAAACACACAAAAAAACAAAAAGAAACTGTCGGCATACTAATTTACACAAGAGGAAACTGTGGTGCAGAGAGGAAAACTCATTTGCCATACTGATTAACTGGGGAGCCAGGCTTCAGACTCTGGCTGCCTGACTTTGGTACTGGGCTCTTGGCTACACATCCCCCCCCCCCCCAGCATCACTTCCTGCAGTGTGGAGCTTCCCACTCAGTGGGGTGCACCCGGTGACTCCTGGGTCAGTAGGATTAAAGACTCCTGACCACCAGCTGTGGCAGCAGGCTTAGGCCTGGCTGCGGAGCCTTGGATTCTGGGCTCTGCCTTTTCAGGGTCACAAGGGTGGAGAAGCAGGAGGAAGGAGGAAATCGCGTTGAGTCAGATGGCTTGTGGAATCTCTGGCCTTTATTAAATTCTGGGAAGAGGAGGGAGAAAAAAAATGAGAGTGCTTATTCCAACTATGTGAGATAACCAGGGGCTCTTTACTGTTTACAGGCAAAAAAATCTCAGGCAGCCAGCACCTGCGAGCCAGCGGCCCGGAATCTGTGAGTGTCAGCAGCCCTGAGTGGAGCTCCGGGCTCTAGGCAGCACTAAAGCTAAGAGAAAGGAGAAGGGACAGGGCGGAAGAAAAGGCCTTCTGGTCCTTGGTCCCTGTGTTTATGGTTCCAGCACTTCCTGCAACATTTGGTCTCAGCCCCTGCCTGCCCTGGTGGTGTGAGCCTAGCTACATATTCTCCTGAGAGGAAGGGAATATGGCCTGCCTGCCTGTCCGCCCCCTGCATCCTGTCCCCATGTGCTACATTCCAGACTCTATTATCTTTTTCTTTGGGGACACTGGGCTATCTAGTAGAACCTCATTCCTTAGCAACCCTTTTATTTGGAGAGAAACCCTACTGGTTCAGAGCTCCATAGAAGTATACAGGGGCATGCAAGGCCTTCTCTGCATCTAAAATCCCTAAAATCTCTTTACTCTATCCCAGGCAGGACATAAGAAACCTGAAGAGATGTCCTGGTAGGGCTTGTGGGTAGATGTAGGACAGGAAACAACAGCATGGGGCTTCCTCTTCTCTGGAATGTCATTTGTTTATAATAATTCCAAGTATCTGAGGGTAGGGATGCCGCTCAGTTGGTAGAGCACTTGCCCAGCATTTGGAAGGCAGAGCGAGTGAATCTCTGTGAGTTCGAGGCCAGTCGTCTACGGGACAAATTCCAGCACAGTCAGGGCTGTTACACAGAGAAACCCTGTCTTGAAAAAAAAAACACACACAAACAAGTAAACAATTATAGTGACAGCAATAATAATTCCAAATATCTGGGAATAGAATAACAAACTGTTTCGCTCACGCACAGCTGTGGATTCAGTCAACAATCATTTGTTCATTTATGAAATGTGTGTCCCAGGGCTGGGGATGCCACCAGGAGCTGAGTGTCTGGGAATGCCTAGATGGGGTGCTCGTCACTAGGGAGTGGGTACCACATACTTGGGGCTGGAGAGAGGCTGGGCAGTTAAGAGTACCTGCTGGCCTTCCAGAGGACCAGGGTTCGGTTCCCAGCACCCACATGGTAGCTGATAATGATCTATAACTCCAGTTCCTGGGCTCTCTTCTGGCTTCCTGCATACACATGGTACACATATATGCATTCAGGCAAAACACTCATACACGCAAAAGAAAAACAAATAAATCCTTAAAGAAAATAACCACAGACTCATGTTCTCTTCCACCCAGGACCATCCCACCCTTCAGCTGGAGAATCATGATTGTGGGTAAAGGTCTGTCTGCATGTGAGGGTCACGAGAACCACCCCCCAGGCATCTGGATCACAAGCCTGATCTAGATACAGTCCCCCGCTTGGAGCTCTATCTGTCCAGTTGTCTCTACTTTCCTATCTCTCTGGGGACTGTATAGGCATTTTCTCTTCATCTGTTCATTCATTTCGCTGGAACTTCTGCATTCTGTGTATGTATGAAGAAGTGTGTGTGGTGTGTCTATGTGTGTGTGTAGTGTATGTGTGTATGTGGTGGTATGTCCTTATGTGTGCTGTGTGTGTAGTAGGTGTATGTGTGTGTTCGTGTGTGTGGTGTGTGTATGAATGTTGTCAGCGTGTGTGTGGTGTGATGTGTGTGTGTTCTGTGTGAGTGCGTGTGGTATGTTTATGTGTGTATGCATGTATTTATGTATGTGTGTAGTACATTTGTGTGTGTAATGTATTTGTGTATGTTTGTTTCTGTGTGTGAGTATTCTGTGTGTATGTGTCCGTAGTATATTTGTGGGATGTGTGTATCCACGTGCATTTTTATGTGTGTGAGTGTGTGATGTATTCATGTGTATATGTATGTATGTGTGGTACATTTGTGTGTGTGAGAACGTGTTTGCACCCATGTGTATGCGCTTCACCCTTTGCCCTATTCCCTTGAGACAGGATCTCCCTCAGAACCTGGAGCAAGCCTCAGCAATCCTCCTCCTATCTCTGTCCCCACAGCACTATGTGAAAGGCCAAACTTGATTTCCTTATGAGTGCTAGGGTGTCAGGCTCCCATTTTTATGCTTGCTCAGCAAGCTCCCTTACCCACTGAGCCATCTCTCAAGCCCCAGAACTTTTGTACCCTTGTCAGACCTTGTGGTAGTCATAGAGTTGCAGGCAGACCTCACCTTCCTGAAACTCCCATGGGGACAAAGGACAATCGTGTCCTTCTCTTCCCCTACCACACTCCCTTCTCATTCTCCCACCAGCCCCTTCTGCTCTGCTTCAGTTCTTGCCTGGTCCTGAAAGCCTGCACTGAGCTGCTGCTTCTAGAAGGCTCCACACTGGCTCCCTCTGCTCACTCTCTCCAGCTTCACTTTACCTTGCTGGTCTACCTCACCCTTCTCACCTTCTAACATTTTCCGCCTTCTCCTTTTACCAGTGATCCTTCCGCAGGACTCAAGCCCTTGGGAGGGGAGAGGCTGGTCTGTTTCTGGATGCAGCCCAAGCGTCTAGAATAGTAGGTGTTCAGTAAATATTTGCTGGATGAATTGAGCAAATAATAACACGGGTCGGTGTGAAGTGACTTCTGTAGTAAGTGGGGGCTGGGCAGGATGAGTAGAGTGGACTCCAGGCTCCTCCCAGCTCGTCAGCCCTGTAATTTTACTTTTGTTTCTCTTTGGAACACGCTTCAGTGTTTACAGGTAGCCTGTCTTTGGAGACCACCCCTTCCGTTTTTGTCATCTCGGTGCTTTTCCATAGAGAGGAGCTTGTTTGGATGGTGGCCAGCGGCCCAGGGAGCTTTCCCTGGAGGGGATGCTGGGTGGTCAGTCACGTATTCAGCCAGCAGCGGCCACTGCGCAGCCCGAAAGGCCAAGATAATGGGATTTTAGAACAATTGCAGAAATGCCTCACATGCCACCAGGGACTCTTACAACAGATTAACGAGGCTCAGGGGGCCTCAGTCCTTCCTGAAAGCCACGGGAGAAGGGGGCTTGTGTAGAAAGAGAGCCTGGTGACCTTGGGGGGCTGTACTTGAGACTATCGTGAGCTGCCAAGGCAAAGCTGCCTCTCTCTGAGGCCAAAGGACAAACACATCAAAGGAATAATCAATCATCTAGAGCCCAGGAGGCTGAGGAGAATCAGCATTTAGCCAGCCACCTGGCCCTTTTCATCCCAAGCATGGGTTGGGGGCAGCGGGTCACTGGTCTGAGGAAAGTCAGGCCCTTTCCCGCCTCTCCTCCCTCCCTCTCCACCTATCCTCCTGGTTTTGGCGTCTGTTCTTGAAAAGGCGGGCAGTGTCCAGCATAGCTGAGGAGAATGTGTATGGGGACCCTATTGGTGTGTTCTTTTCCCGGGAAGGTTTCGGCTCAGGAAAGATGATCTCAAGAGCAAGGAGAAAGGACAAGGAAAAGAGTGACAGCGAGGCTCTTCACGTAGGGGATTTATCCGCCCGCACTTTCTCAATGATCAGACATTCCTTGGTGTCCACAGTAGCTAGTCTTCTTCCACTGGTCTAGGGCAATCCCAGAAAGATGCTGCACACAGTGGAAGATGGCCTGGTACAAGGTTGTCAGAGAGAGCAGCCATCTGCAGGGAACCAGAGGAAACAGTGGTGACAAAGGAACTGGGCCAAGGAGGCTTTGAGGGAAGGGCAAGCATGATATGGAGTAGGTACATGCAAGCTGACATCACACTAAAAAGCAAGACAGAAGGCCGCCTGGGAGAGCAGTGTCTTGTGTGTGTATGTGGAGGGGGGGGGGCTCATATATCCCAGGCTGTCTTTGAACTTGCTGTGTAGCAGAGGATGCCTTTGAACTTATGATCCTCTTTCTTCTACCTCCAAGAGCTGGTATTCTGGAATTACAAGCATGAGCCTCTCTGTTTATGTGGGATTGGGAACCCAAACGGGGGCTTTGTGCACAAAGGGCAAACGCTCTACTAACTGAATCACAACCCCAGTGCCTGCTCCTCGAAGGCATCAAATGACCTCTGCCCCAAGCACCTCCTGTAGTTCCCATGCCTGCAGATCCAAATCCAGCTCTCCGATGCTTCCAGGGCTTCTAGCACAAAGAGCAGCACCTTTCCTGGCTTCTCTCAGGCTTTTCCCACTAGAGCCTCCTCTTTCTCCTAAATGTGGCCCCTGTCTTTGGGCCCCAACTTTTTGCTTCTCTCTCTTTTTCTTTAGTTTCCTCCTAGAGCTTGACCACTTTCAGAAGTTTCTCCCAAACCTGCTGGCACCCTTGGTGCCTGAAATGGCTTTTCGTTTGCCAGTGTTCCAAAGACATGTCACCATAGGTGATCAAGACCTCAGGCACTGTGCATGTAATGAAGGAGTCTCCTCTGAAGCGTAGAGGTCAGGGGTGTTTGCCCCCCCCCCCACTGTCCTTTATCAAGATTCTGCAAAGTCTCTAATTGAAATCAACGCCCTCCTTCTACCCCCCCCCCCGTGTAAGTCAGAGGTTGGGGAACACAGCTGTAAAATAAGAATGTAAACATCTTGCAGCAAGAGGCCTCCGGTACCCCACCTCTCTGACCTTACAGGTTGGGAGGAACTGAAGTGTGATCTGTAGAGAAAGCAGCTCCCACAGGGACAAAAAGGAATTCATGGCCAAACGTTTTTCTCCTTGCTATGAAAAGAGTGCCTGCTCGGGTTCATTGAAGCCATCATTTCCCAAGTTTACATGCCCAGAGAATCTGTTAAATATATGTGTGACAAGCATATATCAACTATTTACATTACCCAGAGCTTGGATATTGGACAGGCTTGAACCTCCCGTGTCTAAAGTGTTGTGTGACTTCAGTCAAATTCTTGGGTCAATTTGGGTGCCAGAAACCTGCTTGCAAAATAAGTTCCTTACATGGTTAAGAAAATGAAGTACAGGTTTGCCGCTTGATATAGCTCACTTCTCTAGCTCAGTCATGTGGGGTTGGAAAGAGCTCAGCAGCTAAGAGCATTGATTGCTCTTGTCGAAGTCCTGGGTTCAATTCCCAGCACCACACTGCAGCTCATAACTACTTGTAAGTTCAGTCCCAGGGCATCTGATGTCCTCTTATGGCCTCCTTGGACACGTCACACACACGGTAAACAGACATGCATGCAAACAAAACACCCATACACATCCAATACTGGTGTGTGTGTGTGTGTGTGTGTGTGTGTGTGTGTGTGTGTGTGTGATTCAGTCATGGTCTAGGGCTCATGGGGACAAGGCAGGAGTGAGTACTCAGGAGGGTATTTTCCTGGGACACAACCAGGATCCTCAATGGTAAGTCATACACCCCTTCATCAAATGGCCACTTGACCAAAGAGTCCTCTTTCAAACAACAGGCACTTCCTGGGGTCCTGGTTACCCTCTCCTCAGAATCCTCTCTAACTGTATAGAAATTCTGCTGGCCTTTTGATCTGCCTGGTCCGGCTCCTGTCCTCACTCTCCTTCCTTATCAACCAACTCAGTCTGTTGCTACTGGATGCTCTTGCACCATGAGATCTTTTGGCTGCTCCCAGGTACCCAGCCTCAGCTCTGTGTTCCTACAGATTCTTTGCTGCCTATGTCGGCTGCATCTGCTCCTACACCGTATTTATCATCTGTCTCCTGCACCAGGGAGTTCTACCAAGAGCTGCTACAGTCTGTGCCCCGCATGGCCATCAAGTAGCTCCTGAAAATGCTGTGTGGAGCTGGAGAGATGGCTCGGCAGTTAAGAGCACTTGTCAGTCTTGCAGAGGATCCAGATTCAATTCCCAGCACTCTCATGGTGACTCACAGACACCTGTAGCTCCAGTTCTAGGGGATCCAAGGTCCTCTTGTGCCCTCCACAGGGATGGGGCATGCAAGTGGTGTATAGACATACATGCAGGTGAAAGACCAATATAAATTTAAAACCTTATGAGGCTAAGAAGATGGCTCTGAGGTTAAGAGGCACCCCACTTGGTTTTCTTCCAGAAGACCTGAGCCTGGTTTTGTTCCCAGCACCCATATCAGGTGGCTCACAGCTGTAACTATAACTCCAGGGGATCTGATGCCTCTGGTTTCTGTAGGCACCTGTACTCACAAGATACCTACATGCACATACACACACATACACACACACATCATTAAAAGTAGTAAAAACATTAACAAATAAAAGATTTTAAATTAAAAACAAAGCTTAGAACATGCTTCCTTGCTCCCTTGCCCCCTTAGACCTGTTGCCAAAGTCACTCCCTTCTCTGGGGGAATGACAACGGCTTGTAGACTGCAGAGCCCTTCTGCAGGTGGCATTACCTGTCCCCAAGTCCCCACTTATAAGAATCTTCTTCCTAAGAGCTCAGAGGAAGTGTTAGAAATCATGGCTTGGTCTTTGCACAGGAAGCAAGTGAGGGGCAGTGGAGGGCTTTGCCCAGAGGGGAAAGGCTAGGGTCTCACACTCCTGCCCTGCACATGCGCTTGGTTTCTACCAACTAGAGTTCTGCAGAGGCGCTAAGGTGGGTCCTGGAAACCTGCACATCACTGGCTGATGTTGTCCTAGGCAGTGGTAGAGATGGGGCAGAAGGTGGATGGGAAACACAGCTAAGCCACGTCTGCCTGGTGGTTGGGATGGGGAGCCTCGGGTCGTTGATGAGGAGCCAAGCCTAGGGTGAGCATCCTCTTTAAAGCTGGGGTGGAAGACAGGCAGAGGCATTGACACAGGTATAGGGGAGGGAAGGGCCCAAGAGGTGGCCCTGGAATCTTCTACCTTAGCAGAACCAGCCCAACGGGAAGCTAGGTTTGAGAGGACCAGGCAGGGTGGGGCAGGCCTGCAGGCCAGACACAGCTGCTTGAGAACCCCATAGATTACTAAAGAGAATTTCATTCTAGAAAAGGTTTGAGGCTTGGTGGCCATGTATCCTATATCCTGGGATTCTGGGTCTGGAAAAGCCTGGGTCTTATCACCTTCATAGTCACCGCCAAATAGTGAATTTGTAAGTAGGGGTGTGCCTGGAGGTGAAGACGCCATAGGCCACTTGCCCGCTCTTGCCCTTGGATGTCCCTTGGCCTTTGTAGAGGTTACAGATGAGAGTGTGAGTCAGGCTGCTAAAGAAGGACTATAGTATGGTGGGCTATGGAATCATGGATGGGGGGGCCTGACGTCATTCCCACCTACAATCCTTCTCCAGTGTTCCGCATACAGAAATGGTAGCTTTCAACTACGCTTCAAACCCCTTGGCTTTCTAGGATGGCCTCAGCTCCCCTTATAGTCACCTTTCTGACTCTGCCCCTTTGCCCCAGTCCCTGGAGTGCTTGCTCATGGCACTTCTAGGCCAGCTGTTCCCCCTGTGTTTCTTTTTCAGGTCAGGAGAAGCTCTGACCCTAGTCAGGCCTGAAGCTCTAGCCTGCCTACAGCCCTGCTGGCTCCCACCTCCTCTGCCAGCACAGCCCAACCCAGCACCCAGCTGCAAGGGCTCCAATGCCAACACTCTGAAAAGCCACAGGACCCTGCCTCGCAGCTCCTGTTTTGCAGATTGCATTGTCTACCTGCTCTGCTAGGTCCTCCTGACTCAGCTTCTTAAGTATGGATCTTGGCCACCCTGTTCTTGGGCTTTTACTGATCCTAGATACAAGGCCTGATCATAGCGAACATTCCAGAGATGGCTGGATGACTGTACCAGAACTCAGATCTTTCTGTTTTCATTAATCTCTGTCTCTGTCTCTTTCTCCCCCCACCCTTTGTAAACTAGACAGATCTCAAGCTCACAGAGATCTGCCTATCTCCGCCTCCTGAGAATTGGGATTAAAAGCATGTACTACCATGTTTGGCTCTATATAATTTTTCTTTATTTAAAATTTATTTTTATTTTATGTGTCTCACCTGTCTGTGCGGGTATCAGATTCCCCGGAACTGGAGTTACAGACAGTTGTGAACTGCCATGTGGGTGCTGGAAATTGAACCTGGGTCCTCTGAAAGAGCAGCCAGTGCTCTTAACTGCTGAGCCATCTCTCCAGCCCTACACATAGCTTTTTAAATGTGTATTTTGGAGAACAAACTCCAGGCCTCAAATCAACCAAGCTATCTTCCCAGGCCCTACCGAGCTCTTCTCCTGTTGCTCAGGTCCTAGGTTCCTAGTCTGTCCTTAGTCCCTTGCCCCTGAGTTTCTCCTACCAAGACCATCACCTTCCTGCAGCCCTGGCCTGAGCACATGATACCCTAGTGGGGTCCTCTTGGCCCAGTCTGCCCCTTCTCTGTCTCTAAGCTTGCCTCAGATCAAGCTCTCCTGGTCTGAGCTTGCTGTGTCTTGTGGTGCTTTCCTGCAGTTCTGTCCTCTAGCCTCTAGGAACTTCCCTGCTTACTTCAGCTGCTAGCCATCTGGAAAGTTCTAAAGTGGTCTTCTATTCATTAGTGACGCCTACTGCCAGCCTCTGCCCCATGCCAGGCCTAGGCTAGGGCTGCTGCAGGAACAAGCCAGATCTTGTCCTCAGGGCGTTCACAGTCTGGTGACAAACATTTTGGAATACCATACTGCCTGTTATTGCGGGAGCAAGTGCTCTGAGAATTGGATGGGCAAACAGGGCTGTGTCCAGGAAGATGGAGCTGAGTCTTTGCAGGCTTTCTGGCTTTTTGCCTTTCACCCTTCACCTGTTCACATTGCTTCATGATGGGATTTACGATGTCCTCGGTCTTTCATTGTGGAATATGAGCTTATTAATGTAATATTATTACATTAGTTTATGCCATGGAATATTTCTTGAGTGATGCAAAGATGTATTGTATTCTTTTATGTTGCATTTGTTTAACTCTGTGAATCTGTATTACTTTGCCTGTCTAAAACACCTGATTGGTCTAATAAAAAGCTGAACAGCCAATAGCTAGGCGGGAGAAAGGATAGGTGGGGCTTCCAGGCAGAGAGAATAAATTGGAGAAGAAATTTTGGCTGGGGTGGAGAAGAAGATCAAGGAACAAACAAAGGAGGAGAGGAGGACATCAGGGGCCAGTCACCCAGTCACACACCCAGCCACGGAGTAAGAAAAAAAGAAAAGTATACAGAACAGAGGAAGGTAAAAGCCCAGAGGCAAAAGGCAAATGGAATAAATTAAGTTTAAAAAAAAAAGCTGGCTAGAAATAAACCAAGTAAAGGCTGGGCGTTCATAGGTAAGAATAGGTCTCTGTGGAACATGGAATGTACTCACTCATATTTGGTTTCTAGCCATAAATAAAGGACATTGAGCCTATATTTCGCCATCCTAAAGAAGCTAAATAAGAAGGTGAACCCAAAGAAAAACATATAAGCATCCTCCTGAATATTAACCTTCATCAGGCGATGAAAGGAGACAGAGATAGAGACAGAGACCCACATTGGAGCACCGGACTGAAATCTCAAGGTCCAAATCAGGAGCAGAAGGAGAGAGAGCACGAGCAAGGAACTCAGGACTGCGAGGGGTGCACCCACACACTGAGACAATGGGGATGTTCTATCGGGAACTCACCAAGGCCAGCTGTCCTGGGTTAAAACCGGTCTCGCTGAACATAGCGGACAATGAGGACTACTGAGATCTCAAGAACAATGGCAATTGGTTTTTGATCCTACTGCACTTATTGGTTTTGTGGGAGCCTAGGCAGTTTGGATGCTCACCTTACTAGACCTGGATGGAGGTGGGTGGTCCTTGGACTTCCCACAGGGCAGGGAACCCTGATTGCTCTTCGGGCTGATGAGGGAAGGGGACTTGATAGAAGGAGGGGGAGGGAAATGGGAGGCGGTGGCAGGGAGGAGGCAGAAATCTTTAATAAATAAATTAATTAAAAAAAAAAGAATACGTCTCTGTGTGTACATCTGGGAACTGGGTGGTGGGCCCCTAAAGGGTAAAAGAACCAATTCCTTGACAGATAATACCTCTGTATACCTGTGTCCAGATCATCCCTTTGTACTAAACTAACCACCTGCTCTTATGCCACCTTTTTTTTTTCTTTTGGTTTTTGGTTTTTTGAGACAGGGTTTCTCTGTAGCTTTGGAGCCTTGTCCTGGAACTAGCTCTTGTAGACCAGCCTGGTCTCGAACTCACAGAGATGCTCCAGCCTCTGCCTCCCAAGTGCTGGGATTAAAGACGTGTGCCACCACCGCCCGGCTCTTATGCTGCCATCTAGTCACCGCAGCCTTGTGACCACTTTAGATGAGAGTCCTTCTGCTTGGCTCACTATGTCCCTAGTCTGTCCCTCAGGAACTGCTTGAGGAAACAAGGTCTCTGGCCCCTATGTGGAAGTCGCCCCTCAGTACCTACAGCTGTGAGCCCTCCGTGAAGGTCACCCCCTCTAAATTCACCCTTTCCACCTGAGCTGTAGGGCTCAATTGCTGTTGTCTCTATGGCTGTGAGCAGGTAAGTTGGCTGTCAACTCAACTGCTCTAGGATTTCAGGGCAGCAGAGGGTACAGTACCTATAGTGAAGTCCCATTGACCAGGTGACAGAGCCCAGGCATGCGTGTCCACAGGAGTTGAGCTCATACCCATGGCTGAGTTTCATTTTCACCTGCTAGGATCCCCATGAGATTGTCCCAAAGTGAAGTATAGTGTACAGGTGAGCTCACGCCCTGTACTCAGCTCAGCGATTTGTCCACCACAGCCATGCTTGGAAGCCTAGTCCAACAGGCTGACCCTGGGTGCTAGAGAGCTGTCTCAGCGGTTAAGAGCACGTACTGCTCTTGCAGAGGACCTGAGTTTGGTTCCCAGCACCCACGCTGAGGGATTCACAACCATCTGGAACTAACAGCTCCAGGGCCTCGTTTTATATCCCCCCAATAACCTGCACTCACATTTGCACATACCTACTCATCCCCCCACTTGCTATTCTTCGCTGGTTCAATTCCCAGAATGCACAGGGCACAACCATCTGTAGCTCTAGTTCCAGTATCCAAAGATTTCTTCCGGCCTCGTAAAGCACCAGGAATGCAAGTGGTATGCAGACATACACACAGGCAAAACATCCATATTCAAAAAGGAAAAAAAAAAGATAACTAAAACCAAATTAAAACAAGCCGGCCAACCAAACAAACAACCAAACAAACACACTGAAGAAAGAGTAGCCAGGTCACAAAGGGCCGTCACCTGTGCAGCAAAGTCGTACACACTGCAATTGGTGTATGTCCAAGGACAAGACCATTGAGAAGTTTATCGTTCAGAATGTTGTAGAGGTCACTGCAATCAGGGACATTTCTAAAGCAAGTGTCTTTGATGCTTATTTGCATCCCAAGCTCTGTGTCAAGCTGCACTACCCCATAAGCTATGCCAATCATGGCGAAGTGGTCAGAATTGGTCTTGTGATGCTCTGAAGGGCTGGACACCCACCACTATTTAGACTCCTGGTGCTGCCCCACGACCTCCACCAAAGTCCATGTAAAGAGCCATCCTCCTAAGGGCAGAAGAAACATCATCTGGGGGAAAAAAACAAAAAACAAAACAATAACATGCCCCTGCCTCTTCCCTACCTGAGCCCAAGTCCACAGGGTGTGCTAGGAATCACATATTGGTTCCCAGCAGGGCCATGTCTAGCCAGTTCTCATGCCAGCACACAGGCTACCAAGGCTTTCCTGAACGGTTCTAGTCTCTGGGATGAGTAGCATGTTGGCACAGTGCCTGCCTAACATGCATAAGGCCATGGGATTGGTCTTCAGAATCCTGTAAAATAGCTGTGGTGGCACAGGCCTGTCATCCCAGCGTGTGGGAGGCAGAGCAAGAAGATCAGAAATTCAAGGTTATCCTTAGCTACATAGAAAACTGGGAGCTTACCCAGGTTATACAAAACACTGTTTTAAAAAAGAAATACACGAAAACAAAACAAAATCTTTCCAGTCTCTTGTGAGGCTTCTCACTTTGAACTTCACCATAACCAGGGAGACTCATCCACAGACTTAAAGACTCAGGGCAGGCATGCCTTCCACCCCTAAGTTAGGCAAAACATGTCTTCCCTGAGTTCCAGTGGTGAGTGGCAGCTCCTTACACACTCCATGCCTGTTCTGTCTTGGGAGGAGAGAGGGTGGACTCAGGGTGTCCCTGCTATGTCTCCAGGGCTAGCTAGGTTGAATTGCTCAATAAACATTGGACAAATCAACTGTCTTAGGGAAAATTCCTTTTGTTCCAAGTTTATGTTAGGAGGAAGTCTCTTTGGAAAAACTCTGCAGAGACAGCAAGGAGCTGGCCTATCTAGCCCCAGAATTCTCTTGCCTTTTCCATCCCTGTTCTAGTTCCTCCCCAGGGTGAGGGGGGGCAGAACCATCTGGAGATATCAGATTCTAAAATACTGATTCTTTACAAACTTACACTAAGAAATCTCAGGGCAGGAGCCAGAAATGTTGTTTAGTGGTAGAATTGCTGCATAAGGCCTTGGGATCCGTCCCTGTCCTAAGGGAATGAGAATGGAAGAAAGGAAGGATGGAGGGAGGAAAGGAAGGAAGGAGGGATGGAGGGAGGGAAGGAAGGAAGGAGGGATGGAGGGAGGGAAGAGGAAAGGAAGGAGGGAGAGGAGGAGGAGGAAGAGGAGGAGGAGAAGGAGAAGAAGAAGAAGAAGAAGAAGAAGAAGAAGAAGAAGAAGAAGAAGAAGAAGAAGAAGAAGAAGAAGAAGAAGAAGAAGAAGAAGAAGAAGAAGAAGAAGAAGAACAACAGCAGCAGCAGCAGCAGCAGCAGCAGCAGCAGCAGCAACAACAGCAACAGCAACAACTAGGCTGGAGAGATGGCTCAGGGTCAAACCAGAGCTCAGTTCTCAGCATCCACATGAGGTGCCTCACAAGGGACTCGAAATCCAGGTCCAGGAATCCAGCACTGTTATGGAATAATCTTTTGTACACCGTGAAGATGTGTCTTTGCCGAGGCACCTTCTGACTGGTTTAAGGAAAGAACTGACTGGCCAGTACCTAGGCAGGAGATATAAGCAGGACAGCCAGACACAGAGGATGCTGGGAAAAGGGGCAGAGTCTTGGAAGACAGCATGGAGAAGCAAATTGAACTTTTTTTGAAAGAAAAAAAGAAGGTACTGCCGTGTGGCTGAAGGACGATAAAGCCGGGCAGTGGTGGCACATGCCTTTAATCCCAGTACTCGGGAGGCAGGAGGATTCTGTGAGTTCGAGACCAGCCTGGTCTATAAGAGCTAGTTCCAGGACAGGCTCCAAAAGCTACAGAGAAACCCTGTCTTGAAAAAAAAAACACAAAAAAAGGAGGTTAAAAAAATGGGTTAAGAGCCTAGGATGTTTGAATGCTCACCTTACGAGACCTGGACGGAGGAGGGTTTTTCTTGGACTTCCCACGGGACGGAGAGCCCTGATTGCTCTTTAGGCTGACGAGGGAGGGGGAATGGATTGGGGGAGGGGGGGGGAAAGGGGAGGCGGAGGTGGGGAAGAGACAGAAATATTTAATAAATAAAGAAAAAAATGGGTTAATTTAAGTTATATGAGCTAGCTAAAAACAAGTCTAAACTATTGACTGAGCATTTAGAATTAATATTAAGTCTCTGTGCACTTATTGGGGAGCTGTTGGTCCCGACAAAAAACCCCACCTACGCCTAGACACCTGTGGGCACCTGCTCTTCCATGAACATATAACCTTCTACCACTACATACATATCAAATTGTATAAATGAGACAAATCTCAAACAATAAAAATTAAAATTAATTTTTAATATAATAAAGCATTCTTTTTTAAGTCTCAGGGGAGAAACTGAAGATCCACAGTGAGGAGGATAATTAAAAAGATGGAATTCACATTCAAAGCTCAGGCTGGAGAGGAATGACAGAGCCTGAAGAAGGCGAAGCAAAGTCCTAGGAGCAAGAGAATGCTGTTCTAGGCAGACAAAGCTGACCATTGCATGAGTGCATACGTGCACCAGATGAGTGAGCCAGAGGCTGTGTGGTCCTCACAGATGATTGCAGCGCTGGCAAAGCTTCCTGGGGTTCTTACAAAAGCTCCAAGAGCCCACATTTCACAGCCGAGGAAACAGGCTCAAAGTCACCTCGTGTGACATCAGATGTGTGCCCTTGGGGTTTTCCTCCCACTTGACTGTGGGCTGCCAGGCTTCTCCTGAGCAATCACTGGGGAAAGGGGCAAGCGCTTGCCTGACAGGAAGAGCAGGAGGGAGAGGGGACTCTGCCAGGGATCAGCTCCAGACTCATTGCTCTACCAGCTCTTGTCATAAAACATTTGCCTCAGTGAGCATTGCATATGACTGTGCCATCCTTGCTTTATGGGTTAATTATGATCCTATCGACGATCGGCTTAGTCTCGGACTGGGGCTACGAGGGCCCGGGGCATGGGAGTCACGATCTAGATGTCGACAGACAGCCTTTGACCTGGAACTTGGATGGCAGGTAGGTAACTCTGATTTTACCTCCCACGAGCTCTCAGCCATGAACAAGGGAGCTCCTCGTTTTCTTTTGTACCTTGTTTTCTTTGGTATCTTTTGCGCCTCCGAAGTAACTCCTGACACTTTCCCCACAGGATCCTGGGCAGCGGCTGTACTGAGTTCCTGTGAGCAAGGCCTGGATCGGTTTACCTTACCTTTCCAGAACCTGAGGTCAATGGAGATGACTGCAGTGACGTCTTCAGTATGCCCGCCCACTATTGTTATGTGCAGTCCCCTTTGGAATCTGCCTCCATCACGTCTGCAAAGAAGTGGAGTCTTTGGAATTTGAACTTGCCTCAACTTGCATGAACCATAAAAACACAGCAACACAGCCATCAGCAAGCATGGCAGCTTTGGCTTGGATTCTCTTTCATCCTGCCTCTGAATACAGACATCATCTGATCTACCAGGTGAACCCAAGAGGTTATGACACACAGGCGCCGGGACAGTCAAAGCTTGCATGACTGACTAGAGCCAGTACCGAGACTTACATATACAAATAAGGCCATCTTGGGCCTTTTAGACTCAGGATAGCCACCAAAACCACAGTCATATGCCATGAGTGGAACCCTGGCGGGTGGCCCCACAATAAGGGAGAGACAAACATGGCCAGACAGATAGAACTTAAGTGGGAAGTTTTATTGGGGGAATGGAAAGAAGAGAGGAGAAGAGAAAGAAAAGGAGAGAAAGAGAGAGAAAGAAGACATGAAAAGTCCTGTCTGCACTTGGGGGCGGAGGGGGGGATCGGGAGTGGGTCGAGTTAGTCTCTTAAAGACACCTTTGCACCTGCATAGTGGTGTAACAGCCATCCATAGGACCCTGGGCTGGCTAGGGTACTGCCTGGGTTCATCCTGCCAGGTGACAGGGCCAGCACAATGCCTAAATCCTAACAACGACCCCAGGAGAAACCTCCCAGCTGAGTCCAGCCCTAACTGCGGAATCACGGAACCGGGAGTAAATACAAAGTTACTTTAATCAGTGTACTGATTACTTCAGAGTGGCAAGCTAGGCAGCTATAGAAAATGGACACAGAGCAGTTCCTGCCGGTAGTAGACTGGATAATTTCTCAAAAACAGATACTCAAGACCTGTTACCTGTGAGTGTTAACTTATTTAGAAATAAACTTTGAAGATAAAATCATATTCAGATGATGTTTTAGCTGGGGATATAGCTAGGTTTGTAGAGTATTGTACCTAGCATGCGGAAAGCCCTGGGCTCTATGTCCAGCACCACATAACCTCAGTGTGGTGGTATATACCTGTAATCCCAATATTCAGAGGGTTGAGACCCGAGGAGCAGAAGTTCAAGGGTTATCCTTGATTGCATAGTCAGTTCAAGGCCAGCCTATGCTGCCTGAGACTGGAAGAAGAGGAAGAAGAGGAAGAAGAGGAAGAAATCAGACACAGCCATACTGGATTAGAAAAAGGATATGTGGTTCTCTATCTAGAGACACAGAGGCAGGGATGGCAGTGGTTGAGCTGAGAGAGCAATGCTGAGAATTGCCAGGAGCTTCTAGAGCACTGCCGGATCGAATAACCCTATCCCAGGGGTCACCTAAGACCAATGGAAAACACAGATATTTACATTATGATTCATAACAGTAGCAAAATTATAGTTATGAAGTAGCAATGAAAATAATTTTATGTTTGGGGGTTACCATAACATGAGCAACTGTATTAAAGGTTTGCAGCCTCAGGAAGGTTGAGAACTACTGTCCTAGAAGCTCAGAAGAGGCAAGAAGATTCCTCCCATGGTATATTCGGAGGGGTATACCCTGGACAGGATCTCAGCTTCAGAGTTAGCCTCTAAATTTGAGAGAGCTTTGTAGATAAGGCTGGCTTCAAACTCAGAGAGTCACCTGCCTCTGCCTCCTGAGTTCTGGGACTAAAGGTGTGCTCCACCATACCTGGCTTTATTTTCTTTTTAAGTTTTAAGATTATAATAAGTATGGGGCACACGCCTTTAATCCCAGCCCTTGGGAGGCAGACCAGCCTGGCCTACAAAGTGACTTCTAGGACAGTCAGGGCTACACAGAGAAACCCTGTCTCAAATAAAATAAAATAAAATAAAAAAGACCAAAAAAAAAAAAGATTATGATAAGCAAGGAAAGACCTAGGAAGAGCCCAGGCTGAAGGAGACTAAGGAGACATGACAACCAAGTAGAACCTGAGTCACAGAATCCCGTGTTGGAACATAGTTGGTGTGAAAACAGGACTGTACTGAAGGGAAGGCTGTATTTGGTTCCCCCCCCTTTGGGGTCCTGCCACCCAGCTCCCAAATAAATACATTTTTTCTTACTTATGAACTCTCTGCCTTAGCTTGACTTGACTTATTTCTAGCCAGTTTTTTTTTAATTTAAATGAACCCATTTCTCTTCTATGTTTTACCTCTCTACTTTTTATCTTTATTCTCTATGTTTTTTTCCCTTCTTACTCTGAGGCTGCTTGTGTGGCTGGGTGGCCGGCCCCTGATGTCCTCCTGTCCTGTCCTCCTTTTCCCACTCCTCTTCTTCCGCACCCCCAGCCTAGAGTTCTCTTCCTATTTATTCTCTCTGCCTGGCAGCCCCTCCTATCCCTCTCCTGCCTTGCTATTGGCCATCCAGCTCTTTATTAGACCAATCAGGTGCCTTAAGCAGGCAAAGTAACACAGCTTCACAGAGTAAACAAATACAGCATAAAAGAATGCAACACATCTTTGCATCATTAAACAAGTGTTCCACAGCATAAATGAATGCAACACAACTTAAGCTTGTATTCCACGACATAAGACAGTGAGGTCAGTGTCAGCGTTTGCAGGGTGTTATGGATGTCAGAGATGGTGTCAGAGGATCTGGGGGCTGTATGTGAGGATTCTCTTCATTTTTACAATCCCAAATTATCTCAGAACTTTGGAGAGCAAAAGCAGTCAGTGTTTGTAAGGATTTGCTTGATGTCTATATTTTTGACTAGGGCATCAGCTTCATGGAGTCTGAGGCCACAAATACTGTGTTTTCATTGTTATCTCCTGGCATGATATATCCAATCAATATGTGCAGATAAACAGATTCCACTTTAGACATGGAAAAAGATGTCTGTGACATACTAAGTGGCAAAAATAGGATGCATGGGGCTAGGGGTGTAGCTCAGCTATTAGAGTGCTTGCCTAGCATGCATGAAGTCTTGAACTTGTTCTCCAGCACTGACTAACCATCAGAAGATGGAGGCAGGAGGATCAGAAGTTCAAGATCTTCCTCAACTACACATCCAGCTCAAGGCCAGTCTGGGTTTCCCGAGACGCAGTCTGTAAAACAGGAAAATTTGAACAAACAAAAGAATAAGACAAAAAATAACTCATATAAGCTGGGACATGAGGGTGCACTCCTATACTCTTAGTGATTAAAAGCAGAAGGATTGCCAAAGAGTTGAGACTAATTTGGTCTATCCCGTGAGTTCCAGGCCAACCAGAACCACAAATCGGCACCTCTCTCAAACGTAATTAATTAATTAAAATTTAAAAACAAATCAAAGCAAACGTATGGAAGGTTCCCACTTTTAGCTTTGAAAACGCCTATGTCAAATTTGCATAAATAAAAAGCCCGCCGGGCGGTGGTGGTACATGTCTTTAATCCCAGCACTTAGGAACTCAGGGAACTCTTTGAGTTCGAAGCCAGCCTTATCTACAAAGCAGGTTCCAGGTATATATGTATTTTTATTTTGTGTGTATGTGTGCTTTACTTGTAGGTACATCTGTGTCATGTGCATGCCTGGTGCCCACAGAAGAGGGCACTGGAGTCTCTGGAACTGGAGTTACCGACAGTTGTGAGCTACCATGTAGATGCTGTTAACAGAACCTGGGTCCTCTGCCAGAGCAGCAGGTGCTCTTAACCAGTGAACCATCTCTTCTGGTCTCCTCATTATGTAGTACTGGCTGGTCTGGAACTCACCATGTAGACCTGGTCAGCCTTGAACTCTCAGTGGTCCACCTGCCTCAGCCTCCTGAACGCTAGAATTAAAGACATGTGCCATCTCATCCAGCTGTCTTAAGACTTTTTTAAGTGTACTGGTCTGAGGCTGGGAGATAGCTCCTCAGGTGTAGCACAGGCTAGCCACACAAGCCTCACACCCTGAGTTCAATCCCAGGGACTCACACAGTGGAAGGAGAGAATGTACCTCTGAAAGTTGTATCCCTGCCAATCATAAATGTAAGAGAAAGATTAGGAGTTCTTATACACCTGGGCTAGATCTGATGATCTTGTCTCAAGTAAAACAACAAACAGGGGCTGGAGAGATGGCTCAGTGGTTCAGAGCACTGACTGCTCTTCCAGAAGTCCTGTAGTTTGAGTTCCAGCAACCACATGGTGGTTCACAACCATCTATAGTGAGATCCTAAGTCCCTCTTCTGCCATAAAGGTGCATACGTAGATAGGGCACTCATATCCATAAAATGAATAAACAAAATCTTTTTAAAAATGCAACAGAGACTAGTTAATTATTTTGTAGAGTGTCCCTTAATTTGCATGTGTGTGATATTTTCTTTTATGTAGATGCATGTTGTGCCTTAGTGGGCAGGGTGCCACAGATGTGACCTTCCCTTCTTGGTATGTTACATCCAGGGCCCATGATGTCATTATGTCCAATTACTAGTGGTGTTTACCTTGGTCACTTGGCTTAAGGTGAACCACTCTAACGTCACAATTTTCTCCCTTTGAAATCAATACAAAAATTGTTTTGAGGGGACCGAAGAGATGGCTCAGCAGTTAAGAGCACTGGCTGCTCTTCCAGAGGGCCTGGGTTCAATTCCCAGCATCCACATGGCAGCTCACAATTGTTTGTAACTCCATTTCCAGGGGCTCTGACATCTTCACATCAATGCGCATACAATAAAAAGTTTTTTAAAAAGTATTTTGAGGCCAGACTTGGTGGTGCACACATTTAATCCCCGCACTTGGGAGGCAGAGACTCTATGAGTTCAAGGCAAAGCTGTCGACATAGTGAATTCTAAGCTGGAGAAATGTTGTGAGATGTTGTCTTTCAATACATATATTTTGGGGTGTGGGGGAGTATTCACCTGAGCACAGGCACATGCATCTCTGTGAAGGTGGCATGCAGAAGGGGACACTGAGTATCCTGTTCTGTCACTCTCCATCTTATTCCCTTGAGACAGGGAATACTCAGTGAATGCAGAACTAGGTTGATGGCCAGTGAGAGCCAGAGATGGCTTTACCCACACTCGCCAAAGCCTCTCCACAGTGCCGAGGTCACAGTCTACCTTTTCAAGGGTGCTAGGATCTAAACCCAGATCCTTTATGCTTGTACAGCAAGTTCCTTTACCCACTGAGCCATCTCTCTAGCCAGGGAAGATTATTATTATTATTATTATTTTGGTGTTTTGAGACAGGGTTTCTCTGTGTAACAACTCTGGCTGTCCTGGAACTAGCTCTTGTAGACCAGGCTTTCCTCAAACTCACAGAGATCTGCCTGCCTCTGCCTCCCGAGTGCTGGGATTAAACAAGTGCACCACCACCAAACTGGCTACACATACTTCTTCAAGTGACAATTATAGAGTGTTTTACAAGGGTACAATGAGAGCATGAAACAGAGTGCCCTGACTCAGTTTGGGACAGTGGGGAAACCTTCCCTAAATGTCTGACATTAATGCTAACTCCTAAGGGGTCAGAAGAACTTATCAGGGCAGAGGGCTAGAGGAAGGATGGGGAGAATGGTCCAGATACAGAGAATTGCATGCACAGCTCTGCATCCAGTGTTGACAGAGAAAGACTGAACAGAAAATGGTGAGTGACCATGGTGAGGCACAGAACTTGTTGGCCTGGAACAGCTTCCTCTCCTGGAGGCAGTAACTTCTTCCTGCTGGAGAAGGCACACCAAGAGGAAAGGACGGAAGGAGGGGCTAGAACGCCCAGAGTTTCTGGTGCTCAGGAGAAGTCAAACATCTGCCTTTCTTTTTTCTTTCCTTCCTTCCTCCCTCCCTCCCTTCCTCCCTCCCTCTCTCTCTTTCTTTTTCTTTCTTTCTGAAATTTTCTCAATATTAGCAAGTAGCCAAACAACCTTCGAGGCACCAACTTTTCGCCTGTGCATGACTGAACCATTTCTTCAGCTGTCTCCCGTTGCATGGACCTTGAAGTTATTTTCGATTGTTGACGGTTATAAGCAGTGCCACGATGAACCTTCTGGAATGGACAGCCCAGACACCTTCTCGACCTGTGAAAGTTTGCTCAGGGCTGAACAGACTTACTACTGCTCCTGCAGAGGACCGGAACTCCATTCCTAGCATCCACATCAGGCTGTTCTCTCACTCCTGTTCCAGGACATCCGACACACTCTCTTTGCCCTCTAAGGTACACGCCCCCACACACATACATAAATAGTAAAGGAAATCTTTTTAGGAAAAGAAGGTGTGCTCCAAACAGCTAGTTATAGCATCTCACTCTTCAGACCCCCTGTCTGTCGCTCGCCCTCCACGGGCTCTCCAAATCCCTGATACTCTCGTTCTCTGTCCTTCAAATTTCCTCAAGGTTCCAGTCAACTTTGCTGGGCCATGATGAAATCACCATTAATAAAGGCTCTGTGAGGTGGTGAAGATTTGGGTCTAACCTGGGACTAGGGCACAGCAGGTCTTGGCTTGAGGGGCCATTCCCAGTCAAATTCTGGCCTTACTGACTCTGCTGATATGAATCCTGGGGGGGGGGGGGTATCAAGGCAGAGGAGTCTTCTTTAAGCACACAGGCTAGCAGGTCAGTAAACACGGTTTTTGTGGATTCATCTCCCAGCCCTGGTAAGGCTGGTGTGTGTGTAAGACATAAGGGCCGAGAGCCCAGGAACCAGAGAATCCACACTGCACAGGGACAGACCCTGGAGTCCTCTCAAGAGCCAGCAGGCAGGACCTTGGCCCCAGCTCTCCCCAGTGTCCTGTGCCACTGCCTTTGTGTTGTAACTGGAATGTTACTATGAGAGTCAAAGGCCAACTTGACAGGATGGGGACAAAGGGTGGATAGGCAGAACGGCTTTCCTTGTCCCTAAGGGAGACAATAGAAAACCTTTCTAGAATAATGCTAATTTTTTTTTTTTAGAAAAATAGTAATAACGACAATGCCTCTATGGACTGAACATTCTAGGCTTCTTGCTAAATCAGTGGTTCTCAACCTATGGGTTTTGACCTCTCTGAGGGGGCTTCCCAAATCAGGTATCCTGTATATCAAATATTTATATTACAATTCATAATCATAGCAAAATTAAAATTATCAAGTAGCAGTGAAATAATCTTCTGATTGGGCGTGTCCCACCCGAACACCCGGTACAGCACAGCAGAGCAGTCAGATGGGCCCAAGAAGTGCACAGCTCAGCTGTATCCTCTTGTTCCTCCAGGCTGTAGCCCCTCCTAAGCTGTCATCTGAACCCAGTGACAGTGCCCAGTGGTGGCACAAAACCCACTTTCCACTCCCAGTGCTACGGACACCAACCAGCCAGACTCCAGGCTGACTGCAGCACCTGGGCTTTCCCCAAGCCTCTTCTGGTAGACTTAGGTCCCAGCATGTGGGCTGGTCATGGTGACCTACTTGAAAAGAATGTATATGGCTGTCTGCTTCTGGTGTTGAGTCAGGACCCAGGAGCTCTGAGGTTATTCCTGTCTAACCTGACGTTGCCTTGCTTTGGACTCCCTGCAGCTGCCAGAGGGGGATGGGTGGCTGCCTGTTCACTCAGAGCTATGCTGGGGGTACTACTTGTATGTGTGTGTATGTGTGTGTGCGTGTGTGTGTGTGTGCATGTGTGAACTTCATCCCACCTGCTTGTCACTCTCTGCAGGCGTTGGTGTTTGCTCCGAGCACAGATGAATCCATGGTTTCAAGGCTTGCATGCACGTTTGTTGTAGATGTAGATGCAAGTTCATGTGACCATGGATGTTAGGGCTCAGCTGTAAAGCGCATGGCTTCCCTTGCAGAGGACCCTGGTTTGGTTCCCAGCACTCAAGTGGCAACTTACAACTTTCTCCAGTTCTAAGAGAGCTAATCCCTTCTTCTGACCTCTGCGGGCAAAGTTCAAATGTGGTACACACATGTATATGTAAACAAAACACTCACACCCATAAAATTTATTTTGAAAAGAATATGCATGCGTGCATGCCACCAAAGGGCATGACGCCTACAGTTCAACCCTCAATACCACCAAAGGAGCATGATGGTATACTTCTGTAATGCCAACATTTGAGAGGTGGGGAGGGGATCAAGTTCAAGGTCACCTTACTTGGCAATACAGCTAATCCAAGACTGGTCCCAGAAGCAATTCATCCCCCTCTGTCCCCCTTGATTTAAGAGGTTCTGTTTCCAGAGATGCAGGGAAAGGAGCTCGACACGTGAGGATTACAGGATGATCTTGGGAGCCTGGCACACGGCGGCGCTGCCTTTGTTCTTATTCTGAACTTGGGACCTTAGCACCATAAGGTAAACCAGAGAAAGAGCATTTGGTCCCACCCCACTTCTGGCCTGCACCCAGAGGGATTCCAGGATTGGCATGGCTAGGCAGGAGTAGCTCCAGGCAGGAGCAGCTCTCTTGCAGGTGGAGGGATCTGCTGTTCCCATGGCTGGGCTGGCCTAGGCTCACATGGCTGTCAATGCCTGGGCCTGACTCAGGGACCAGCCATCCTGTGGGGCCAGTTCTGGGCTCACACACCCACAACTGCCTGTTCATATGCTCCTTCTGGTTCAACCCAGGCCCTGGGGCTCAGCTTCTCCTTCTCTGACCTGAAGGATGCCACCCACAAAGTCCCCGTCATCCTCTCACCTCCAGGGAAATGACAGGGGTCTGGTCAGTGGGGAGGGGCTTGGGACCTCTGATCAAGATGTCCCCTGGGACTCCCGTCTGGATCTTCTTCAGGTCCCCACTGTAGCTGCAGTGCAGACAGGGAACACATCCCTGCACATTTGTGTCCTCGCACCTGAGGCTCCATCATAGCCAAGCAGAGCCCTAAAGAATGTCCGCTGACAAGGGGTCCCTCAGCCTGGGAACGCCATTCTCTTTTGTCTTCTGCTCACGAGGGAACACAAAAGAAACTGAAGAGGGGAAAAGATACTGCTAGTAGGAGATGCTATTTAAGGACAAAACATTTCTAGGCAAAGGAATAAGGTGACAGGCTGGACGCCAAGGACAACCATGGACTTGGGCCTTCCAAGTATTATTTAGATGCCGGAGGCAGAGAAGTAGATGCAGGCCAGTTCTTGTCTGGAATATTCATTCAACACTTCTGAGCACCCTTGTGCTAGACTTGGGATAGTAGTATACAGTGATCAAACAGATAGTAGGGGGTATACCAGGGTTCAGAAACACATTTTTGCTTTATTTTGACTGTCCTGCCTCACTAAACATCTGTAATATGAATGAATAAATGAATGAAGGAAGGAAGATGTGACAGCCACTTTAGGGAAATAGGATGGAGGAAAGAGAAGTCAGCCCTACTGAAGCGGAGAGCCCATACCTTAGGCAGGAAGGCTGTTGCGCTGTGCAAATGTGAGATCGGAGTTTGGATCCCTAAACCCCAAGCAAAAAGCTGGGCATGGTCATGGTGTGCCCATAATCTCATCCTTGTGAGTGCAGAGGCAGGAGGATTGATGGAACTTGCTGGCAGGCAGCCTAGCTTCAGGTTCTGATAGAGACCCGGTCTCAGGAAATGAGACAGAGATAAGGCGGCCCATCCGACATCCTCCTCTGGCCTCTTCACACTTGCATGTGTGCACCCCCCACACATGCATGCACGTATTTCACATACAAATACACCACACATGTTTGCACACAAATATAAAGGTCTCCATGGTTTCCAGGGCAAGCCTCCGTAGTGGCTCGTAAGGCTGCCACTGTGCCAGAGACGCTGGCGCACTCGCTACTGATGCAATCTACTGTGAAAATTTCCACAGTCCACTGTGTTGAGCAAGCAGAGGCTGCAGAGGAGAGTCCGCATGGGACCTCCATCAGCTAGAAATGGATTGTCATAGAGGGCCAGACAGATGCAAGAAGGGTCAGCTGTAACAGGAAAGTGACCATGAAGTTGCCTAATACACCTGGAATGTGTCCTTAGGTCAGAGCATGTGGACTTGCAAAAGACACCTCTCTGAGGACAAATCCTGACATTGGCCTTGCTCCACATTCAAAGCGGTTAGACCATTGGAGCAGAGAAGTAGCATGTCCCTACAATAGCATGGTAGCCACTGCTGCTGCTACTCCTGGGGACCAGAGGTTTGCTTGGTAAGATAGAGAAGGCCAGACATAGATTCAGGCAGACTGGCCAAACTGTCCAGCTTCCAGACTGCTAGTGCCTTAGCCACTGAGATCTCCCCTTCCTCTATCTCCAGTTCCAAGCCCCACCCTGAAGAGACAAAGGTAAGCCCTAACCATGGGCATCTCCCAGAACATGATCCCTTTGGGCAGGCATGATGGCCAGTACCCCTAAGCAGACTTCATAATGAAGTTATATCTAAGCACTCCCTTAACAGGTCCCTTACAGAGCCCAAGATAGATTCAACATTTTGTGCCATTTTTCTTAGAAGTGGTCCTCCCAATTAAATAAGATTCAGGCTTTAAAACAAACCATCAGCTCTGTAGAGCCAAGACTCATTGGCCCATTGACCAAACCTCATGAAGAACTCATGCCCCATAGCAGGCTTAGGATCCATAATGAGGGCTCCAACTTAGACCAGACATTGCCCTTTGCAGCCTAATGCAAGCATAGCCGAGCTGCTGGGTTCAGAGTGCAGGGAGTCCTGTCAGCTATAGAAAGTTCAAGGAGTCGTCCTAGGTCATGTGGAAAGTGGATCAAATAACACTTTAATGGGGCTCATATGGTCCACGGATGGGGCATTTCATGCTGACCCACGCTTGACCACTGGCTTAAAGTAAATTCTCTGATACAAGATACAACTGAACTGTGCACTTCAAACGGGGAGGTTTCACGGTATAGGAAGTCTACCTCTTACCAAAGGATGCTGAACAGTCAATTGCTGTGGCACTATGAATAGGTTAGCCCCAGACATAGCTCGTTCAGAATGACATTGCTGCCATGAGGTCTCTGGGCTATCTCCAGCAGCCTTGGCCACTCAGCTAAGGCTGTGAAGGTGTGTCTATGTGTCTGCTAAATCCCCACTTGGGTTAAGAGACAGGGTGGTGGGTAGCTCTGAAAATAAGGTTCCTGCCCAGTTGGGGTCCCCAGGGACCATGGAGAGGTTTTGGTTATCTGTGGGTTTGTACCTGTTTACTGCCTCTGCCCTTGGTACACTGTTAGCAAGCTCTTTGAGCCGGGCACATGCTCATGCCAAGAGAGTTAATAGTTAACCAGAAAGTGTGTGAGAGCAGAGAAGCCAGGCCAGTAGCTTATACATGGCTCCTGGAGTGGTATGCCTCCCTGTGCCCCTGAGCCATACTCCCTGCCCTTTTGTAGGGGTCCTAGACAGAGGTAAGACAAGAAGGTTAGGGCTCACATTAGGTTGTCCCCTAAGAGATCAACCTGGTTTCCAAAGGGCCTGGCAGAGCCACCCAGGTTCTAGCATAGGCTCCACCCCTTGCAGGGATCCAGACACCTGGGCTTGGTTAGGGTGGTTTACAGGGTGTGTTGAGTAACCTGTTTAGTTTCATCTCTGAGATGCCTTGCAAGGGAGCACATGTGGCCAGAGAGAGGTTCATAACAGAAAATACTGCTGCCCCTAAACCTTTCCCTGGGACACATGGCCAGACATTACACAGATACATGTGGATATGCTGGGCACATTGGGGTCCATTTCTTCCTCCTTTTTTATCTCCAGGAAGGAAATACAAAGGTGACTATAGCCTAGATCACACAGAAGGCAGACAGCAGGGCCCATTGTCACTTGTAGAATTGCTGGAGAAGTCTTTGCATGTTTTGAATCTTCCCACTTGTTCAACTCCATTCTTCTGACAAGCAGGCTGACTTGCTTAGGACCCCAGCTTGGCCACTCATCAACATAGTTGTTGAATCCCCAGACCTGCCCCGAAGACATCTATGGTCTTCATCTATGGCCATAGGAGGTTAACTCGCTATTAACCTATGGCCCACCTGATGGTCTGCTGCTTCTGGGTCAGCCTTATATCCACCTGCACCCCGAGTCATGAGTCAGTGCCAAGACTAAGGGGTTATTTTCCTTTTAAGTGTTGAAGAAATATGCTTTGCAAATATTGGGAAGGGTGGTCCTATCAAAGGAAGGAGGCCAAAGACAGGTGCCCAAGAAATTAACACTCTTGAACGCTCACTGCGTGTGTCCAGTCAGAGGGTCTCATGGTCCCTGGATCCTGGGTGCTGAGTGAGAAATAGAGCGGGTCATGTTCCAACACCTGTGCACTCACTCCTACTATGCAATCTCCGAAATCAGAATTGGTTAGGACAGTTGCCCGGAGAGGCAGGCATCTGCCACACCCTTTCCATCCTCCTAGACCGTCTCTGAAAGCGCATGTGTGGAGATGCGCTAGCCACGGCAAGTCAATTGTACTTATTGCCAGTTCAGAAAACCTCCAGGGGCACTTGTCGCTTGTTCCTGAAGAGAGTGGGTATGGGTGACCCTTTAAAAATCGTCCTCCTTCCTTTTCTCATCCTTGCAAATAACCAGTCTTGGAGCTGGAGCCCACGTGCGCCTGTAAATCCAGCAGGGAGGGTGAGGTGGAAGACTCAGGCCTAGACAGTGTCCTAGCCGATAAATAAATGGATAAACATATCTCCTTATAAGTTTTTTTTATTAAAATACTGTCATACCCAGTGGACTGCAGCAGCAATCCTGGTACAGGGTGGCGTAACAAAACAGCCATGTTTACACTTTAAATATTCATGATAACTTAAACACAGACACACGTCATGGTCTTTGGCAGAAAACGTTCACAGCAACAAAAAATACTTTAAAAAAAAGAAATACCAAATATTAATCCAAAATATATTAAGATGTTTTTTTTAACTTTCACAATTTTTTTTTGCCTTTTCTCCCTTCCTCTTTTTTTTTTTTAACTTTTATCTTTGTAAACAATGCACATGAACCAGATGTATTTTTCAGCATTTACATAGGGGTAGGGGGATTAAAAAAATATGCAATTGCCCAGCAAATGCAAATGTTTAAAAAGGAAACTCAGAGAACCATGGGAATGAAACAACAAACAGAACTTGAAAACAGTGAAAGGAAAACAAACAAAACAACCAAAGGTTCAAGGAGGAAACACAAAAGCTCTGAAGTCCACCCATGGCGCGTTCTGAGCCGGATGGGGGTTACTTTAAGACCAAAGTCAAAGTCACAGTCACTGCTGCTGGTAGGCTGCCAAGTGGGATGCTTTACCCAGTTCCGGGTAGCTGGCCCTGCTTCGGGGCTGGGGCACCAGAAACTCGAGGAGCCAGCCTCGTGGGTGCCATTTTGTGATGGGACACAACACACCGAGGACTTCTGTCTTTTCAACAGCACAGCTTCCTCTCCCAGTCCCTGCCGGTGGGAACTAATGCGTTTTAGAGAACGACTTCTCCAGTTTCTTCAAAGAGAACCTGGTGTTGGGCATGACAGGTGTCCATACGTGGCGGCTCATTGTATCTGGCTCAGTTTATAACCGACGGACAGGATGTCGCAGGGACAGGAGCTGTGGAGCCATTCAGAAAGGCTGGTGACAAGAGCCCCACAGGCATTCAGCACAGGGGTTTAAAATGGAGGAAAGGCAACCAGTATCAAACTCCATGGCCAAGAACTGGAGGCAGAGAAACGTCTGGTAGACCTGTCAGATGTTTCAAGAACTGTGGTAGCAGGGCCAGGCAGCACAGCCCTGGAAGGAGAATCTGAACCAGCATGCTTAGTCTTCTGTTCCCAAGGAGGGAGAATTATGTACAAAACACAATGTTCTGCAGACCCCTCAAATGGCCCCTAACCTAACCTATTCCAAGTGAGAGGCGCGTTGGTGGCTCCCAAAAGACTCACATTCCTAGTAGCTTCCCCAAAGATTCGAGTCTTAGCAATCCGAAGAAGGCAATGAGAAAGTGAAGAGCAGAGGGGGTTGGCTGGGAGCGTGCTTAACCACGTACACCAGGGCTGGCCTGGTTACCCCAGCAGACCACCGGATGTGCCCAGCCATCCTTGGGAATCAGAATCTACTCCCCTTTCCTTTCATGCCTGAATGCAACTGGGCAGGACGGACGGGGCTCAGCTCTTTCTGCTCCAGCAATAGACCTTGGGCAGCAGGGGAAATCTGGCTCTTCCTTCCCCATGGGCATGGGAGGAATATGGGCCAAGAAGCAATCTTCTGGGGGTGCAGACTTTTCTAGGTCCCCTGTAGTGCTAGTGTCTGGGCGTCATGCACCACACCGTCTATGGTTGGAGAAAGTGAGGCGCAGCCCTTGACGGCTGGAATGGCAGGGGGAGGCCAGGAGTCAGGGTCCCCAAGGCCTCACCTCTTTGTTTCAGATCAGTATTTCCACCATGTCTGACAGGTCCTGAACTTTGGTTGCAGCCACAGAGTCTGGAGAAAGGCAAGAAAACAACAGGTCTAGTCTGTGAGTATTATCCACTCTTTCTTTTCCACTCCCAACATATTTTAAAGACAGGATCCCTCCCCTAAGTTGTCCCAGTCTTTAGGTTCCTCTAAACTTGGTCAACTAAGCACAATGCTGTGCTCCCTCCCCTCAGCGGGGACCTAGAGGGCTGAGGAAGTATGCCTGTGTTTAGACTCTCAACTGGCTAGAGTGATCAGTTGAGGGGTGCCCCCAGGGTTAGAAGCATTTTTGTCATGCCTGTGGTTTTCTGAGATCATGAGGCACACACAGGCAGCTACGCAAGGGGGATGGGAACAAGAAAGGGAACAGGCTTCTTCAAGGTCCTCTTTTCTGAGCTCTTCCAATAGCTTCCCAACCCAAGATGCCTAGCTCCATCATCTTAGCTATATGGACAGGCAGGAGGTATGTGAGGAAAACTAGGGAGGAGGTACAGCGCCTTCTGATGGGGTGCTTTCTTTCTGAATTATAGGTCTGCCTCCCACTGAGGGTTTCACGCCTCCCATGACCCTTAGTTCACACGGTGGGGCTACCCGTGGTGGATGAATTTGGGGAAAAACACATATTCCAGTTCACACCTACTGTGTCCTCAGCCCCCATCTAACTAACACACAGGCTAGGGGGAAGTGGGGTGCTTACCCAGAGAGGCTGTCCTTTGGCTACTGCTGCACCCCAGGAGGCTCTCGGATTCTGAGGCTAAGCAGGCAGAGGTGCCTTCTGCAGGGCCATCGGTCTGGGTGCTCCCATCTCTGCTCCCGTGTTTGGTGTGGGTCGGGAGAAGAGGAGCTGTGGCTGGGGGCTCCTCTGCTGGTACCCGGTCTATGGAAAGGAAAGGAGGTTGGTGGATACAGCTTGATGTAGGGGACAAGGTCCCCAATGAAGGACATCAGCAAACTCGCTGGACTGAGCTGCTCTTAATTTGCAAGGTGTATAGTAAAACGAAAGGCTCCCTTTTTGAAATGGGAATAAGTGGGATCAAATTAGGCATTGATGCTTGGCACCCCTTCTTTGTAGCTGAAATCTAGGACTTCTTAGTATTTGCTTAGGAACAGTAGAGACTTGCCTACATTTCTCTGTAAGCAGCTGGAGGCCCAGTATCCACTTTTTATTAGCAGGGCCCCTATGAGTTTCAGGGTCATGGGAGCCCAAGTAACCAGGTCCCCTAGAAGAGGGGTCAGGAAGCCCTGGTTTCAGTAGGCATGTATTCTGAGAGTCTGGGAAGGTGCTGTTAAAGGTTCCTTCTTCCTCCCCGCCCCACCGCAAGCATCCTCATACCTACTGTCGGTCGGGCAGGTGCATCGGTTTGCCGCTCGCTGGATGAGAGCCCTTGCCAGCCCTGGACTCCCACTGCAGCTGCGAAGATGGACGGCACAGATTTGGCAGGCCGCAGGGTGCCTTGGGTAGCCTTGCCAGGGTCTTTCCTGGAGCGCTGCTGAAGGACCTTGATCACGGCATCCTTCTCCAGGATCTGGGCATGGAGCACCTTTAACCTGCGGGAGAGGCCAGGGTCAGACCTATAGATTCAGCCCCTTCATTGTACCCAGCTCGCAGAAGCTGGAAGGAAACTCAGACATCCCTCCCTGAGCCAGGTAGGACCTATTGCCCTTGTGAGGGGCACTGCATAACATTATTAATGCTCTGAGACTGATGTTCTCTGAGCCCATTTCATTGTAAGAGTCAGGTCCCGTAGTGAGGACCCGCAGTGGCCAGACCTTGCATGGTACCCACCCACCTCCAGCCTGAGCACCGGAGGGATTCACTCAGGGAAACAACTGTTTATAATTTCTGGAATGCCAAACATTCTGAGCTGCTGAGGGTGGAGCCTTTGTCCCAGTCCAGGGACAAAGGACTGGGCAGAGACTGGCTACCACCACCCCACCCCTTCTCCCCCCATTTGTCCCTGGCCTGACCCTATAGTACCTGCTCTCCATCTCTTGGTGCCTGTGGTTGCCTGCCAGCAGGCCTTCGTTGAAACTGCTGCTGGGCGAGGGCTGTGGGGAGTGCCTGATGAGAGTGGAGTCACGCTGTGCAGCCGCCGTGGCAGCAGCATCCATGGCAAATTGCCGCATGGCCCGTTCCTCCAGATACTTTTGTTCCCACTTGGTCATGTCAGCCTCTAGAGCCAGGATCTGTTCTTCCTTCTCTCTCAGTTGTTCTGACAGCCGCAGGGCACTGAGCTCAGCAGACCCACCATTGCTGCCACCACCACCAGGGAGGGTGCCTGCCTGTCTCTGCAGAGCAAGGAATATCACGGTCAAGAATAAAGCTGGGGTGTGTGGGACTGCGGCCCCATGCTTCCAGGAAGACCTTAACACATCAACACCTTGTTCAGTCATTTGCAGCGCACACTCTCCCTGTTTCCTACTTCCACCCAGAGATACAGCGGATAACAAAGCTCCTCACATTCTCTCCCAATTTATGGTAGCCAGGGACATAAGGGCACGTACGACCAAAAAAAAAAAAAGCAATTTTCTGAAGTAGGAATGGGAATATGAGCAATAATCACATTGGGACAACTAAGTTTTGGTCCCCCTACTTCAATGACAGGGTAAGGTTGGGTGTGGAGACAGAACTCTATCTGGTTTGTAAACAACAAGAAATGTTTATGTTCAAATACATAGCACAGACTCAGGGCTTGGATGTCCGCTTCCTATCTTGGGAAGATAGGTGAGTGTGGTTCAGTCTTCTGCATGAAAATTATTAGTGACCACAATCTGGTAAGGAGGTCCCAATTTCTGTTACTGTCAAGGTAAGACCCATCAAGTCCTCTAAATCTAAACATAGGCCACATGGCATAGCCTTTGCTATCCAAGGTGATTGAGAGGGGCCAAGCAGCCAAGGGGCACATGGAGCAATCATCTTTCCCAGGGGACAAAGAATAGAGACCAGGGATGCCTTGGATTCTGCCCAGCTCTTCTGGGCTCACCTGCTGCGTACGAAGGGCTTTGAGTTCCTGCTCCAGGCGCGTGCGCAGACGCAGCTCCAGCTGCTCCCGCTTCTCACAGGCAGCCTGCAACTGTCCCAGTGCCTGCTGCAGCCGTTCCACTTTCTCCACATAGGCCTGCTTCTTGCGGAGCTCCTCCTCAGCCCGAGCAGCCCGGCTTTGTGCATTGCCCAGAGCCTGCTCCAGCAGTTCAGCACGTCGCCGCTGGTCCTCGATGGCACCACGCAGCAGTGCCATCTCCCGCTCTAGTTTCTCCTGTTCCTGCTGCTGCTCATAGTCTGTGGGGGAGACATTGAGGAGCGATTAGTGATGCTGGCCACACTTACCCACCACTGGGCTTAGGACCGACAACTGCTGCTCACCCTCCCTCGACATTCCTGGGAATTGTGTATAGCACTTCAGTGAGATGCACGTTAAGAGTAAACACTCAGAGCCTTGCTGTGACCCTTGCTGTAACAACTAAGCTAAATGGCCTCTCAGCTGGGACACTGCTCGACTTAGCTTAGGCGAGGTCATCACCAAAATATATGCAGTTTTCCTTAAGCTTCAAGACGACTGGAGACTCGTCAGGCAGGAACTGAGCCAACCCTTTAAAGATTAGGGTACTATAACAAGGTCATTGTTCAAGCAGGAAGAAGGGGGCAGGCACATTTCACATCTTATCCCACTCAATCTCCAGGTAGGATTTGCGGCTCCTGATTACAGAGAAAGAAACACAGGAACCAAATGGCTGACTGAGAAGCTCCAGCTATCTGACTGTACGTGTAGTTCTTGCCCTAAGTGTCTGCTCTGGAGTGCAGCCTGCAGACTGGAGGATCTCCTGTTCAGTACCCCCGTCTTTACATGGTTTGGGGAGCCACAAGTAGGCTGGCAGGCACACAAGAGAATTCCAACCCCGCAGCACAGGGACAACGACACTGGTCCAAAGACTCCGAGATTCCAGCTATCCCTGACCGCTTTGCTAGTCGCTTGGAGGAGCTCTGCTCAGAGAAACTCTCCTCTAGCTAGGCCAAGGTTTTTCTAAGTGATGCTCTAGGCCTACAACCACCTCAAAGCACGCGCCCCGCCCCCCCCCCTTGGGAGTCTCTTGCTGGTCGACTAAGTGTGGCTGCCTATTTCTCTGGAGTCCTGGGGCTGTGGATCCACTTTTTTGCTTTAGGAAGCCTTGTACAATTTCGGCGGCGATACCTTGGTAGGGGATGGAAGGCTAAGCCTGCTTAGCAGGCTCCCCACATTCAGGTCCCAGGCACCCTTTGTGTTCACCCTCTCTCCTCCCAAAGCCAAGGGCTGGGCGCCGCCGGGGCCGAAGGGCGCCACTGTCAGGCACACTTGGGAGGGAACGGAGGGGGACCGGCCGGGAGCGGAACAGCCCAGCGGCTCTGGAATGCCAGGCATCCAGGTCACCCGCGGCTGCGAGATTAATGGCTCCAGCAAGAAGCCAAGAACAGCCTGGCGCTAGCTCGCTCCCCGGGGAGCGGAAACGCCTCCCGGCTGCTTCTGCCCCCTCCCCCTCTGAGGGCTTCCAGAAACCCTCCCTAAGACTTCCTTTCTTCTCCAGAGCCTGGGCCCAAAAGCCGCCCTTCCCACCGGAGCACCCCCAATCTCCCTTCCCCTAGCTGTGGGTCCTCTGCAGGCTCCCAAGGGCAACCCCGAGGCGCCACACCTCCTTCCCCTTCACCTCCGTTCCAGAGACCTTTAGCCACCGTCACCTCATTTTGAAAGGTAGTAGTGGATAACCCAAGTCTTGCTCAATCTGAGCCAAAGGCTGATTAGCAAGCACTCCAGAGCTCTAAGTCCTTGAACAAGAAGGGGGCACTGCCAGGAGCTGTTTCCCTTCTCTGGACACCCCTTAAAGGACTCTCAAAAATCTCCTTCCTACGACCCTTCTTTCCTACAAGCCTGTCATTCCCCCAGTGTCTGACACCTCCTTCCCTACAGCGTCCTTCTGCTGTTCTCGGAGATTTTTCCCAGGCCACCAGGGGCTTCCTAATCACCAGTCTCCAGGATCGTGAACACCCCCCCCCCCAAACCTGTGGGAACCTGTTCCTGCCTCCCTGCCATGTTCTGGGTGAGTTCCCACCCCTCTGCCCAGTGCTTAGTTCAGTCCCACTATTGAAGGAATGAATGACAGTCTATAAAGCCTCCAGGATGCCTGGGCCTCCCTGTTTACAGGGAAGCCTGAATGCTTCCTTTAGACTGTAGCTGTTGACCCAATTGTGGCCATCCCAGGACCCTCCAGGGTGGCTATCCCAGTTCCCCCCTGCCCTCCAACTTCTGGTATCCCCAGCCTTCCCGCTGCCTGGCATTCCTAGGAAACTCCAAATCTCCCTAATTATCCTCTACCGCCAGGGCTTTCCTGGCCTCCCTGCAGGAGGGACCAAAGCTATACCGAGGGTCAGTACTGTGTGGCTCAGCCCGACACAGCTCCCTAGTCCTTGTTCATCTTTGGAAACCACTCTTCCCCACAGCAGCCATTCAGTAAACCTGTTCCGTAAGTGCCACTCCGCAAGGAAGCGGGTTAAACCTCAAGGGGAATGGATTGGGTCACAGTGGTCCCATTGCCTGTACACCCAGCTAGGTTTCTTAGCAGGTCCCCTACTCACTCTGAGCAAGCAGCTTGGCCACCATGTCCTGACTGCCCGCCTGGGCTTCCTGTGTCTTGCTTGCCAGGTGGCGATTTGCAGATTCCAATCTCTCTGTTTCAAATAAAGAGATGTTTTGATATCAAGGAATGTTGCCAGTCTGGGAGTTTATCCTGGGGTCCTAACTGTGAGTCCACATCTTCCAAGCTAGGGATGGGCTTAGAAAGAAGTCCCAACTCAGACCAGGGCCCAAAGATGGGGACTCATGGGGGGGCCTCTACAGCACAGAACAGAGATTCTGAATTTCCCCCCAAAACAGATCCCTCAAAGTCCTCCCAGCTTCCAAACACACAAGCCTAGTTTCTCACCTCTAAGATCGCGGTTGAAGTCCTGCAACCGCCTCATCTCGCTATCCATCTTGTTCCTCATCGTCTTCTCCAGGGCCTCACGCTTGGAAGAGGTCCTCATCAGGCTCTCGTGGGCCTCAGAAAGTCGCTGAATTTCACTTTCCAGCTGCAAAAGACAGACAACGAGCTGAATGACAGGAAGGGTCCCAGGGAGTGAATGAGGCCAGTGGCTCTAGTGGGGTAATCAAAGTATCGGCAACCTCATAGGTAGGGTAAGAACACTGGGACAGACAGCCTTCCTAAGGAAGAACAAGATGTTGCCTGGACCCAGCGCTAGAAGCTCTTCAAAGGGGGCTACCTCCAGCCTGCCCCACGCCCAATGTTTATAAGAGGCGTTCTGTTTCTGCCTAACATTGTCTGATAATCTGAGTGCCAAGGACAGGGATGAGCATATTTGAGGTGGTTCAGCCTATCTAGAACATTGTGGATACACAGTACTGGGAGGCCTGAGGCTATTGCTAAAGCTGAACCTTAGCACACAGCTGGCCAGGCTTCACCAAGGAAGGGGGCGCCAGACCCCAGTCTGAGCTGCCTCTGACCACAGCATGTGGCTGCCCCTCCCACTTGGAAGCCACAGGTCTTACACGTGCTCCTAGCTGGCTTGCTATGCCAACTCCTGCTGCTTTTTCTTTTCCCTAAGAGGAGGGGCTTTCTCTTTGGCCAGGGCTGGCCTGGAACAGACTGGCTGTTGTGTGGGTGCACAAAGGGTTCTCTGTGGGAGGTGTCCACAGGAGGGGTTGTGCAGGGCGAGGGTGCAAGTGTGCGGGAGAACTAGTGAATGAGTTCTTTCTAACCACCCCTGGCCAGCAACTGCTCAGGCACCAGGGCAAACCTCCTGGCTGTTCCCTCAGCTGTCTGGAGTGAGCTTTGGGTGTGTGTGTGGGGGGGCGACATGGGACAGAATTTGGTGCAGGAAGCAGTCTGACAGGCTTTCCCGCCTCCTCTGTGTCCCAAAGCCCCTAGGAGTCTCTACCTTCTCTATGCGGCTGGCCTTCTCGGCAGAGCTCTCCAGCTCTCTCTGCAACCTCTCGTTGTCCCTCTGCAGCCTGGCGTTCTCCCTCAGTACCGTCTCCATCTGGACCAGGTGGGCACTGCCCGCGGTGGCCTGGGAACTTGCTGGTCCCTCCACTGCAGGTGGACTGAAGGGGCTTGGGGGACCATGGCTTAGAGCGGCTGGATGAAGGGGTGGGGAGTGCTCCTGGGGCTGCTGCAAGTACTGGTACTGCTGCTGCTGGAGGAACACTGGGGGTACCTGGGCCTGGAGGATCCTGGAAAAGAAGAGGCAAAGGTCAGAGACTGACACACCCACACACCCTGGCTATTCCTATTGCCAATGACTGAGCCTCCCCAGTGTCTGGCAGCCACCAGTGGGGAGGGCCAATGCCACATGGTATCTGTGTTGAAACTCAAAGGGGTCAGAGAGCAAGACCGGTGTGGGGTGTGCTGTGCTGCAGCTTCCGGACGCTCGTTCGGTTCAGTTGCCCCATTGTGGCTAAGGCCTGAGGGATCATCCCAAGCAACCCTGGGCATCCTAAGCACGCACACAGCTTAAACAAAGTATCTTATAAAATGCACCCTTCACCTTTCCAATTGACACAAGGTTCTTTGGGATGGAACCCACACAGCTCTGCAGGCCTAGCGGCTGCATTCTGGTCAAGTCAACTAAAGCAGCTCACTCGAATTTTCTCCTCCTTCTTTCAGGGTCCTGCTACCCCCAGCTACGAAATTCTTTTCCAAGACTCCAGCTAAGATTAGAGCAGGGAAGCAGGTGGCTGAGCCTGAGCTCGGTCAGACAAACAGGGGCAGATTTCAGCCCCAGCTGCTGGCCTGCCCAGGGTCACGCCACCTCTGCCTGCTAAATCACAAAGTGAGGCCTGACAGAAAGGCCAGCAGACAACAGGCACCCATAACAGTTTAGTCCACCTCTGTTGGCGGGCACTTCGGAACAAGGGGCCACCCCTGGATTAGCTCAGCAGCAGAGCTAAGGACAGTGTTCCACTGGCCCCTGGCGTAGGTATGGTATATACCTATAGTACTACATCCTCCGACTCCATGTCAAGAGAGACATGGGTAGCGAGAAGGCCTTTCTGGGGTCATGTGACTCCAAGTGCCATGACTACCTCAGTTGTCCTAAGAAATTTCTAGGTCCTAGAAGACACCTCAAAGTCAGATTTCACCTCTGGGTCTATTACACGTCCCCAGTGCTCCCCTGTTTTTGACTCCTCATCCGGTTAGCTGAGGAAAAGCCTCCAAGAGAGCAGGTTAGAGGGCGGTCACTGGGCTGACTAACTATCTTGTTGGTAAGTGTGGTCCCTCTAAGGGTGGCCTCAGAAAACTGCCATTCTCCCCTCAGCAAACCCCCGCCCTGACAGGCCAGCCGGACACAACCGGCATTCTTTGGGAATGATTTAGCCCCAAGAATGGAGACTCCTTTCCGCTCACACTTGCTCTCTCTGCTCTTGGTTCTGCCGTTGCCCATTTCCCCCCTCCCCATTTTTTTTTGTTCTCCAGCAAACAGTCCACTTCCTTGCCTGGATATTATCTTTTCCTGACAGGGTTCAATAGGGCTGGTCCAAAAGAAGAAATTCTTCCTGAACTGCCATGAGGAGGGAGATAAGGTGGGTGTCTGGAGTGTGGAGGCCGAGTCAACCCACGAGGCTCCATCCACTGGCTCCCCCAGGCCAGGGCCACCGCTCTTTTCCAGAGTAAAGAAAAATAACTGGTGGGGATCAGAGTGACAAAAGGAAGAATCAGCAGGTGTGAAGTGAGCCAGACTTTGACCAGGGTCTGCAAATTCTTGGGTCCCCTGGTAAAACTTCCTGGAACCCCACTTCACCATGATGGTGTTTATATAGAAAAGATGAGGGGCTTGGTGGAACGTGCCTTTAATCCCAGCACCTGGGGGGCAGAGACAGTTGGAAATGTTTAAGGCCAACATAATCTACACAGCGAGCTCCAAAAAATAAAGGTGAAGGGTCAGCTGACTCAGGCAGCCCCTTGGTTTCTAGGAACCTGAACTCCCGTGCCAATCGCTGATCCGGCTTCCTGCTTGCACTCATTGTGCCCCCAGCTTCCACCCTGTCTCTTTGGACCCATTCGCTATGGCTGGTATTGTGATGTGCCTCTTTTAAAAGTCCATCTCACACACACACCCAGGACTTCACACTCGGTTAACCCAAGTCACTACCCTGATCCAACAGCAGCCTGAGTCTACACACAAAGGCTCACCTAGGCCCGGAATCCTCAAGCTGACAGACTAGTAGAAGGGAAAACACAGTAAGAAATTCACTAGTAGACAAGGCAGCTGCGACAGGTGGCCGCCTAGTTCTTTCAGCCTCAGGAGCAGCACCTCTCAATGACAACAACAAAGTCCATTTTTCCTTTAAAAACCTCCAGGAAGTCCCACCTTTGGCCTACTTATCTTGGGAGTAGTTTGGCAGGGATTCCCACTGTCTTTTGTTAGTTCTCTCTAAAAAAAAATATATCACCTTCAAACCCCATTCCCAGCCACTGGGGACCCTCCTTACTTGCTATAGACAATGTATCTACATTCCGAGTTAAAGCAATGATGTCAGGGTTTTTTTGTTTGTTCGTTGTTTGTTTTGGAAAGTCTTGCTGTATAGCTCCAGCCTGGCCTAAGTGTGCTACCAGGACTGGCAGCTAACTTTGTAAGTCAGCTAGCTAAGTCCCCTTATCCTCCAGCCCTCATCAAAAGCAGACAGCCCTAGGAGCTGGTGTGGGTGCAGGAGAATTGGAATCACGTAAGCTAGGACCCAAGGTATATGACCTTGGGGTTCTCCTGGGAGAATGGACTAGAAGAAATCCAGGGTGGGGTAGTCACCTGACTTCCGCGTGCTGAAAGTGTGGGCTGCTTCGAGGACGGTATCGTGGGTCAGCGACAGCCACAGTCTCATGAGCCAGTGCAGCGTGTGGGTACTGAGGTGGGGGCCCACGGGGCTCTGGTCCCTCAGATGGGGGTCCTCGGGGTTGGGGACCCTGCTGGCTGCGGGCCAGCTGAGGGAAGCTGTGTGAAGAACTCATGTGGCTGGGGGCCCGAGCACCATTTCTTTCCAGGGACAACTGCAGAAGTCGTTCACTCAAGGAGCGTACATGGCCGTGCCTCAACTCGCGCAGAGCCTCATCCTGCCGCCGGCTGCCTCCTGATGCCCCTCTAGGATCTCGGTCCCCAACATGGGGCCGGGGTCCTGCCTGCTGCGCTGCGTAGTACTGGGAGTAGGCTTTGGCCTCCTCATAGGTGGGCAGCTCTTCTCCCTTGCTGGGCTGTGGGCACAGCCGGTATAGCCTGTTCTCTGCCAGATGGGTCTCTCCACCTTGATGCTCCTGGCCCTGGGGCTCCTGCCTGGTGGCCTGCTGTAGCACCTGACTGTCCTCAGGTGCTCCAATCTCCAGGGAGGCCTGGGGGCTCCCTGTGCCCCCAGCTCCAGCCCCACCCCTCAGGGCCTGTTGCTGGATGGCCAGGAGCGTTCGGGTCTCTGTCAGGTTGCCGTAGCGCAGCTGCTCCTGGATGAGGCGGTGCAGGACTGTCCCTGAGGAGTCTTCCAGTGTCCTCATGCTTCTCTGGCTTGCACACTCTTGCCTAGACAATGGCCAGCAGGCACCTGGTCCTTGAGCACCTAAGAGAAAGGACAGCAATCAATGGAAGCACATAAGAGGGAGGGGACGCTTGCCATAACACTGCTTGAGAAAAGGTGGTTTTACACAGGCCCAGATGCAAGTGCCAATGTGGCCGGCCATTTATTAAGTTTAGCTACTGAACCTCTGATCCTCAGTTTGTCTATTAAAATATATAGATACAGAGTGCTTCTTCGAGAAGCTGAGTGCCTGGTGTGCTATAAATCCTTGGCAAATGCTTATCGTCGTAATGACATTAATGGGGACTTAACTGATTCTACAGAAATACAATAGAAAACCAGAAAGGTTATCTAATAGGGACCATGGTCCCCTGCAGTCAGCCGCTACACCCACCAGTCTCAATGAATGACTCTAGGACAAGCCTCCATCAAATTCAACCACATAGCAGTCTAGACCCCAGTTTACTAGCAGATGGCAAAGAATGGATGCAGCCCGGTAGGAAGAAGCTCTAAGCCACTGACCCCCATGATCTTGAGAACGAAGATGTTTGAGCCATAGGTAGTCCACCACCCTTCACCTGCTTCTCTTCCTGGAAGCAGACAGTCCCTGGGAGAGAGACCCTGAGCCCAGCTTCTTCAAAGGCTGCCTTATAAAATAAATCCGAGTCTCCTTGTCATGGCTGACCTTAGCAGTCATTCCGCAAGGTGAGCAGGCAGGAGAAGCTGCCTGTGAATTGGCAAAGGCGGCTAAAGAAAGCCAACAACAGGACAATGGTCTTGTGAGGAGGGCAGAAGTGCACTCGCAGTAACTGGAGCCAGAGAAACATCCTAGGTTTTAGGATCATCCTCCTTTCTTGGCACACACATCTGCTACTCCGAAAAGCCCCTCCTTGTACCCTAGGTACACAGGGGACCGTCCCTCTGCATCTCTCTTGACATTAGAAACAACCACCTGAGCCCAATTGATGGCGCAATGAGGTAAAGGGGAAACCAAGGAAATGTGCCCGGCCTCAGTTTGGGAACGGTAGGTTGGCAGAGCTGGGGGAAGGAAGTGAGTCCCGAGGTCACCTATGCACTCATTCTCCCCAGCACCTAATCCTCCCCGCACTGCACCCTACAGTGTGTAAGACTTCAGGAGTCTACCCGCACGCAGCTTTCTTCTTCGCGGTATTTCCTAGGTTAATCACGGTCTGGGCTGACAACCGCTAAGGAGGATCCGGGAGCGGCTAGAAGGAATGCGGAGCCTTCGCTACAGATTCCAGGCGTGCCAAGTATGAGCCGGGCACCCGGAGCAAGGAACATTTCCGAGGCCTTTCATCGCACACTGGTCCCAATCTAATCCCCTAGATGCACAATCTTTCAAAAACCTCTAGGTGAGCCCTTACTAAAAACCAGCTTCCTTACCCGGGCGTTGCACCTGGGCTGCTCTGGCGCTCTGCACACGGAAAACTACCTTCCTAAGCAAACACGCGTTTCTGGTCTTGGCCTGGGTTCCCTCTAGCAAAAGGAACCAAAGCTAAGTTAGCCAGGCCACGGCTCCAGCTCGACCCGAGGCGGACCACTAGCAACGACGATTGCCCGAGTGCCTCGGGAAAGCAAAACCCACAACCGCGAGAGGTCTTTAAGCATCCGGGTCCGCCTCCCTCCCCAGACCTCTTTGTTTTCCAAATACTCCAGCGCTGACGTCACCGGGCTGGACAGCAGGCTGCATTCTTTCTAAGTGAGAGCCAGTTCGTGGCTCCGGAGAGGATTTTCCAAGGAAGACAAAGAGGAATTCTTGAGCTAGCTGAGGGTAAAAGCCACCTGTATCCCCAATCTAGACAAAGCAGTCACCTCGACCCTGCATTCGGCAAGATATGCCTACAGCCCTTTTCCACTTGCCCCAATCGCAAGACTCACACCCCCAAACATCGATCCTCTGTCCCTCCTCCAGCCCCAGTGGATCGGAGAGCCGGTGCGACAAACCCCCTCCAAAGCGCATACCGCGGGGTTCCCTGGACTAGACAGACGCCTGGGATCGATCCTCGAAAGGGTGCACCGCCTCCCCTTCCCGCTCCCGGAGAGGCTCGTTCTCGCCAGCTCCGAATTCCAGAAAAGGCCGGACAGACCGCGGTATCGGGGTGCCGCTGGGAAGCGTCCCCGCTGGCCTCGCGAGCTGCCCGGAGAGCCGGGCACCTTTCTTACCGCTGCGGCCCGCGGCTGCCGGCGCGCGCAGACCGAGTTCGGCTTTAGGTCGGTTCGGTAGTAGAGGTGCGCACTCGCCGGTGGCGCCGACGTTCTGGCTGCTAGCGCTCCAGTGCGCAGCCCCTGGGTCAGCCCGCGCTGGAGGCGGCTGCTATGCCAGGAATGTGAGAGTTTCAGGTTCCCCCTCGGGATCAAAGCGAACCACAAATAACCTCTCAGCGCGCCGCCCTCCTCCGCCCTCCGCCTCCTCCCGCTCCCCGTCCCGGCCCCCGCCTTCCTCCCGGGAGGCGGCTCTGCGGCTGGCCGCTGGGCTGGCCTCAGCCTTGTCCCCTCGCCACCCTGGGCTCTGGCGGCTGTGCTGCGTTCTCTGCCCCCTGTCTTACTGTCCTAGTTGTTGTTGGGGGTGTCTTAACCAACTCAGCCCAAGATCGTCCCACCACTGTCCGGCGCCCGGTTCTTACTTGTCATTCCTACAGGCACGGAGGGACGACTTCCAGGGAAGAGCCTCGCACGCCCCTCTGGTGGCTGAGGGAGGGGTCTCTGGCGTTTTGGAGCTGGCGGGAGGATTGCGAAGCATTCCACATCCGCCCAGCTTTGACTGTGCTGCAGGCGAACCGACGCTTCAGCTTGCAGTTACCCAGCTTCTTTCCTAACCTCTACTATTTCACCCCCCAGCGGCAAACTTTGAATTGCACGTTTATTGTTTACAAACACCTTCGACAGCTCTTTTAGATCCTGCCTCTACAGGAAGTGTGAATCTGGGTTGAAAATTTGGTGGCTTTGACCCACTACCCAAATAAATCACCCTCCACTAAGTCCAGCTCCACTCAGCTTTAAGCCAAGCACGCGGCGGGTCACCACCCACATTTCACTCGGCCGTCCGATTCCAGTCACCCTCTGATAGTGTTTTTTCATCATCACTATAATAAATAAATAGGAAACCAAGGCTCAGGGAGAGTTTAAGCAGTTTACCTAGAGCATAGCTGATGAAGCCAGGTCTCTTTTCGTGGTCACCTGAATCCGGGCTCCCTAACCGAAGAAGGCAAGCACAGGGAGTATCTGCTTCCACCTACCTGTCCCCAATTTCAGTATCTTTTCCACCTCTCCTACACTCAGAAACCCTCTTTCCTGTCCGCTTCGCTGCGCGCTGAATCTTGCTCTTCGACCTCAGCGTGAAATGTCTCCCCTGTCTTTTGGATCCTTTTTTTCCCCTTTGGTTTTTCGAGACAGGGTTTCTCTGTGCAACAGTTCTGGCTGTGCTGAAACAGTCTGTAGACCAGGTGGGCCTCGAACTCATTGACATCGGTCTGCCTTTGCCTCCCAAGTGCTGGGGTTAAAGGTGGACCCTTCTACCTCCCCAGGAGACCCCTTCTTAAGTAAGGCTGCTCTGACTCTCTCCTCCCCGCCCCGCAAGAGCTCCAGTGGCATTTGTTCCTCAGACCCATCCACTTTGAGTCAGTGCTGATTTCCGTTGCTGACTGGCCGGGTCCTCCTCTCTTTCCCTCAGCGCAGAGAGGCGCAGGGACAAAAACCCTTTCAAGCTGAATAGCCAGGGATGTGTCAAGTTTTTCATAAAGCTCCCCTTTAAAAAAGTGGGGAGTCCTAAGTAGCTTTTGCAGAGGATGTGCCATCGGTTCCTAGCACCCACCTGGCGGTTCACAACCATCTACAACTCCAGTTCCAGCGGATCTGACACCCACTTCTGAACTATGCTGGTACTAGACACCCACGTGGTGCTCATACATACATGCATGCAAAACATGCATACGTATAAAAGAAGTAAAAATCTAACCCCCCCCAAATGTCTATATGCTTTGCTTGAATTTTAAACATTGCATTCCAGATACTGATTGCGTCTGAGCAAAGGAGAAAACGACAGATGTGTGGAGCTAAAGTGCACTTTACAAAGAGAAGCTGGGGCCTGCAGCGCACCATTGTCCCCACCAGCTGCAGAAGGTAAGAGTCTTGGGACAAAGACAAAAGAAGCAGTTCCCAGGTGTCCTCCCTTCACGGACAGCCTTCTTGGAAACCCTTGGAGACACTTAATAAGCGTAGGTAGAGGCCCATATGCTCTGAGTTACAAAATCAGGGGAAAGGCCGTATGTCCCACCCAGTCTTGTGCTCCGCTGTGCTTAGAGGGGGGTAGCCAACAAGATGTTTGCCAAGCAAGCATTCCTGAGATAGTTGGAGAAAGCGGCCAGCTTAAGGCAGCTAGAGTCAAGAGGAATATTTTGGGGTGGGCAGGCCTGCCTCGGGCCAAGACAAGCCTAACGGCAACTTGTGTTTGTAGCCTAGGGGGACAGAGTGGGGAAGAGGGATTCTCAAATGGAATTTATATACATTTTCCTCCTCTTTGCAAGAAGGGTAGAGGGTGGAGCCTCTCAGGCAGGGCCCGGGCTGGGGCTTCAGTGGAATCTGCCTGACCTGAGCTGGCAGCACACCTGATTCTGCGGGATGGTGCAGTGAGAAGGTTGCCCCATCTCAAATGTGCAAGGGGAGCATCTGCACAGGTGGGCACCGGGCTAGCTAGCGTGCTTGCATACGGATCTTTGCTGAGGCCCGGGAAAAAGAAACTCAAGGACAGGGCTTCCTAGCTCACCTGTCTTTCCCTTATTCGCCCCACCCCCGCCCCCTGCAGGTAATAATTCTTCCTGGCTGCTCTGTGACTTGCTGGGTTTGGAATCTTGCCCAGGAAAGCTGCAAAGCTGACCCAATTCTCAGAGAAAGCCATTGCTCTGGAGAGCTCAGCTCACAGGGGTGTGGCTGCATCAGAGGTGTGTCCTGGGTTTAGCAAATTGTCCAGATACCCACACTCTCCTCTTCATGGGCAGCTACACCTCCCAGCCCAGTGTCCTGCTGGAATATGAGGACCTTTCCTTAGTGGAGCTCCCCCATCCCACCCCTGTGAACTACCGAGAACATCTTCCTCACTTCCCAAATGGTTGACTGGTGGAGGAGGGACTCTGGGCTCCAATGGCAACATCAAAGGGAAGCAGCTAGTTGTGAAATTCTCCCTCCCAGCTTCCCTTGACACTCTACTTGACAGGTTATGGGAACAGGAAGCCTGCCAGAAGCTGGGGCCAGAAACAAATCACCAGAAGAATCAACACATGAATGTCATGGAGAAGAATATGCCAACGCTTCTCTGTTCCATAGCAGAAGAGCTTTCCGTATTTTTCTACACACCCGTGCTCATCCTCATGGCTTCCCACCCTCCCCACTACCATTACCACTAGATTCTCTTTCCCAAGCTCTGCCTTCCATCACTGTCCCCACCCCCTTTTGTCCCGGGGGGGCCTCAACCTAGCAATCTCAGGATTGCTTGGAAAGAGGGGGCTGTGTCTGTCCTTGGGGTTAAATGCTCAAAAGATGGAGCATTTGTGAATTAAGTCCTGACTCTGTAGAGGTGCCCAGGGTCTTTCCTGAAGCTGAAGGAGCCAGACTTTCCAGGCTGTGTGAACTCCTTGAGCCTCGGCCATCCTTGGTGGTCTTTGCTTTGATGATGCTGCAGGGATGGTGCTGTTCACACAATTGGTAAGGTCAGGAGCACTTTGCCCACTGCTCCGTTGCCTTCCCCTTCTTGGGGGTTCATGAGTGCACAGACCTCCTATGAGCCTGGTTCTGCATGGAAGACGTGTCTAATGGAAGTTGGCATATATAGGAAGAAACTGCTTAGAAGCACACTCTTTAGATTATTCTTCTCTTGATAGCTGTCACACATAGGAAGGGGGAGGGCATCCAGAGCTGACAACTGCTGGCCAATGAGCTAAGGCAGGTTCATTTAGCCCCTGATACCTGCCTTTTTTGTGAAACTAAGAATGGTGGTTACTGTTTTAGTGGATGAACCCCCGATGCTAGGAAGGCCCTCTGGTCTCAATAAGAAGCTACAGCCAACACGGGGAGGTCCTGGGGTTTGTAATCTTGGTAGGGCAGGGTCCCCTTTTCTCCCTGGGAGTGGGGGCGCATGGGGAGGTACAGCCAGTGTGATGAAGGAGTGCCCCCTAGTGTTGGGCAACAAGTGTTCCAAGGGTGGGTCTTGGGTCTGGGTGAGAGGGTAGTGTTTGGGACAAGTTTTCATGCAGGGGTAGACATCTCCCAGACTTCTTTTCATTTCTTTCCTTTCCTTTTTTTCTTTTCTTTTCTTTCCTTTTCCTTTCTTTTTTTCAAGACAGACTCACTAAAAAGGCCAAGCTGGCCTCACACTCACAGAAATCACCCGCTTCTGCTTCCTAGTGTTGAGTGCTGGACACATACCACCATTCCCAGCACCCAAACCTTTTAAAAAGTAGATTAATAACTGGGTGGTGTTGGCACTCAGGAGGCAAAGGCAAGTGGATCTCAGAGTTCTAGGCCAGCCTGCACTACAGAGCAGATTCCAGGACAGTCAGGGATATACAAAGAAACCCTGTCTCAAAGACGAAAACAAACAAACAAAGAAAAAACAAAAAACAACCACAAAAAAAAAAAAAACAGATTAATAGCTTCAGTTGTGGTGCTGAGTTTTTCTCCCATCCCAGTCTCTCCCCAGCTTCCTCACTTTCTTCAAAGGCACACAGCCTTTAACACAGCTCTGACACCGAGGAAACGCTGCGGCCACTCATCCGTTCACCCTCCCGTGTAGCTGTTCCCTCTCACACGTCCTATATTGTTTAAACATTTCCTGGGCACCCATTGAGATATCTCTGAGAGCTAAAGGAGTTTCCAATTCTGATGACTGAATGAAGAGGGCTCCCATAGGTTCATGCGTGTGAATGTTTGATCCCCAGTGGTGGTGCGATTTGGGTTGTTTGGGGAGGTGTGGCTTTACTGAAGGAAGTCACTCTGGGCCAGCTGGAGGTCTCAAAGCTTTGACCCTTCACAGTCAGGCCTGCTCAGTCTTGGTGGCACACTCCCTGGAGACCCCAGACAGTGGTTCCAGCCAAGAGTATTCTCCTGGAGACCTCCCTCCATCTTTATTGCAGGGTTCCCTTTTTTTTTTTTTTTAACTTGTCTCTGGTTCCATGTTTCTTGAACTCTTTGTTTTTGTCTTTCTGGGTTTGCAGTTTGGTAGGATCCCTAAGAATGGATTTGCAGAAGGCAATTTTTAAAGAATCTGTTCTTGATGCAGAGCATCTTTTAAACAAACACACACACACACACACACACAGAGAGAGAGAGAGAGAGAGAGAGAGAGAGAGAGAGAGAGAGAGAGAGAGATTGTTAGTGGGGCTGGAGAGGTGGCTTGGTATTTAAGATCACTTGACTGCCATTCTTGAAGACCGGTGTTCTGTTGCCAGCACCCACACAGCAGCTCACAACCATCTGTAACTCTAATTCCAGGAGATCTGATATCCTCTGCTGGCCTCTTCCAGGACCAGGCTCACATGTAGAGTGCACAGACTTAGGCACAGCAAAACAACTGTCTTAGTTAGAGTTTTTATTTCTGTAAAGAAACACCATGACCATGGCAACTCTCATAATGGAAAACATTTAACTGGGGCTGGCTTACAGATTCAGAGGCTTAGCCCATCATCACCATGGTGGGAAGTATGGAGGCATGCAAGCAGACATGGTGCTGGAGAAGAAGTTGAGAGTTCTACATCCGGATCTGCAGGCAGCAGGAGTGAGCCACTGGGTCTGGGTTGGGTATTTGAAACCCCAAAGCCAGCTGGGTGCTGGTGGCACACACCCTTAATCCCTTTCTATATTTTGCTATCACCTCACATTTTTAGATTTTTTTCTTGTTCGCTTCCTTTTTCTAACATTGTCTTGTTTCACAATTTATCATCGTTAGTCCTCCGGGAGTGGAAAGTCCAGTAGAAATTTTGAATTCTTTCTGGCCTTCATACTTTCTCTGTCTCCTTGGAGTTCACTTGTTTCTGTTTGTTTGGCTTCTCTATTTTTCATAGTTACAGTTTCCCTCAAATGACTTTGACTCTTGGCTGTCTGGTCCTCTTTAAGAGGGAGGCATTCGGGCTCAGGAAATGGCTCAGTAGGTAAAGTCCTGCCTCGAAAGCATTAGGACCTGAGTTTAGATCCCTCATCACCCTTATAAAAGCCTGGCAGGGCAATGGAATGGGGGTGGAGTAGGGTGGGATGGGAGACAAGTGGGCTTGTTTAGGGGCTCATTGGCCAGCCACACACACACACACACACACACACACACACACACACACACACACACAGAAGCGTGTTGGGTTTAGCAGTGACAGAAGCCTCATGTCAGGGCAGTATTCTTAGTGGGTCTCCCAGGAAAAGAATGGAACAAGGCTGTGGCTGTATTACTGTGGACTCAACCAATAGGAGAAAACATAGGTCATTTGTCAACAGCGCTTCAAATCTTTCTTCTGGAAACTGGGCTGACAAGTGAGGGAGCTGGGCTGACAGATGTGGAAGCAGGCTGGGAGAAACCTGAAAAGGAAGTGGGGCATGCCAGATAGCTCACACCACCTCAGTCTCTCCAGATTGCTAACTCTGTAGCAGCTCAGAGTGACATGGGCTGAGATGGCCATCTGCCTCTCTACGCCGGAAGGAGAGTACCTTGGAGAGGCTTGATCAGCCTTTCTGTTTGCAGCTTCCCTTCACCCTTTGCCCCTTCCTAGCTCCTGGGGCCTCCATTTCCTGAGATTGTCTGAGGCTTTGCTGAGTTAGCGCCTTGTCCTCCCCAGACATCCAACAGTGGAGAGAAAGTGGAAGTCTCAATTCATTTGCTTTCTGATGTCCAGGATGTTCTCAATGGCTGCTCCCGAAAGGGCGTTCAGGCTTTTTTGGCTGAAGGCAGGGTTTGCTACTCCTTCTCTGCTTAGGACTGAGCTAGGCCAAGGTGCTGCTCTCTCTTCCCAGGCAGCCTCCTTTTGGTTTTTCCTACTGTGCTAGCTCATTCCAGGTCTTGTCAGGACAGAAAGCTGGCAAGCTCAGGGTTGCTGGGCTGGTTCTACCACCTCAGAGCTTGCTTTCCATGTCAGTTCCCCTCAGACTGCCAAGGGTAGGCCTGGGTAGGACGCATTTCTGTAAAGTTTGAACCACAGAGACATGGCTCCTCACTCAGGGTCTCCAGAGTTCTGAGGCCAAAGACATGAGCTTGGAAAGAAGGACTCAGTTAGGCCTGATATTTTAGGGGCTAAACCTACCACTCAGGGGTCTCTTGACACTGCCTGCAAACATCTTTCTCTTCAGTAAAACCATACAGCAGCAAGCTGACCCTCCTGCTTACTCAGAGCAAGTGTGTGGCAGGCAGTTGGCAGTTGCTTCCCTCAGGCTGCCTGTCTTCAGGTACCACCTCCTGAGGGTTGAGCCTCTTTCAACCTCTTTGGAAGAGTTCTGTTGTTTAGCCAGGGTGGGCTGGGGCTGGAGTCTCTTGAGAAACAAGATAAGGCCTGGCTTTTTGTAGAGGCTCTCCCACTGTGTTGTGTGGATGCTGGTGGAATATGACAGGGCGACTCCACAGTCAGCATGCCGGCCTCCCTGACAGGGGCAGAGGAACACTGTGTGAAGAGCCCGCCAGTGCCTGCAGGAAGGAAGCCACATGCATGAGAATAGGTGGAAGAAATGAGAGTGACCTTAAAAAGAAATTAGGAAGTGGATAGGTTGCAGTGAAGGAGTTACTATTTCCGTCGAGAATTCAAGATGGTTCCCGTGAGAAACAGGGAACGGTGGTGTCCACATGAAGTCTGGACCTTGGCTAAACTCAGTGAAGGAGACATGACAGGTCCCAGCTCCCCAGACTACATCGTCAAACCCTTAGTCAGACACTCTCCGAAACCCAGACTCTTTTTCAAAGCGGATGGCACTGGAAGTGACTTGGAATCTGGCCCTTGGACAGAGAAATTGAGCTGGGGAAGGCACGGGGGAGTCATCCCTGGAAGGTCAAAGAAGAGGAGAGGGATGACAGTGGAGGAGGAGAGGGGAGGAGCGGGAGGACAGGTAGATTGTTAGTGTGATGTCTGGACAGTGTCAAAGCTGAAGTTTTAATATGATAGGATTTAATATAAAAGCATATAATAATATAAAATAAATCAATTAGATCAAATACAAAGCATATAATAATATAAAATAAACAATGAGATCTGAAGATTTTAGTGTCGGGTTTGACGAACTTTGGCAGTTGTATAGAGTTTTATCACCATATTCCAATAAGGTCATTTGTTTCTTTTTGTTTGTTTGAGATGGGGGCTCCCTGTGCAGACCTGACTGAACTTGAACTCAGGAAGATCTGCCTGCCTCAGATTCCTAAGTGTTGGGATTAAAGGCACACACCCAGCATAAGGGCACTCTCTCTCCCTTTTAAAAAGATTTATTTTTATTTTATGTATGGTTGTTTCACTGTATGTATGTATGTATGTATGGGTACTGCATGTGTGTCTGGTACTCCTAAAGCCCTGGAGAGGATGCCTGATGTCTTACAGACTGTTATGAGATAGAGAATGGGTGCTGGAGCCCCTGGGGTCTACCCGTCTCTGCTTCCAAGTGCTGGGGTTACAGATTTATGTGCCCCTATACTCAGTTTTTTATATGAGTACTGGGGGTCCCAGCTCAGTTCCTCAACAAGCATTGTACCCACTGAACCATCACCCAGCCCCCATTGTGAGTACCTTTTTTGAGTGATTATTTACTCCTCGGGTACCATTAAAAAAAATTAAGCCAAGTGTGGTGGCAAATACCTTTAGTCCCTGCACTCAGGAGGCAGAGACAGAAGCAGAAGTGGGTGGATCTCTGTGAGTTCAAGACCAGCCTGGTCACAGGCCAGCCAGAGTTACACGGTGAGACTGTGTATCAAAAAAAAAAAAAGATTTATTTTACTTTATCTCAATGTACATTTTGCCTATTTGTATTTGTGTGTGCCATATGCATGCCTGTGAAAGTCAGAAGAGAGCATCAGATCCCGTGGAACTGCAGTTATAGACAGTTGTGAACCATCATGTTGGTCCTGGGATCCAAACCTGAGTCCTCTGCAACAAGTCTTAACCACTGAGCCATCTCTCCAGCCTCTTGTGTATCATTTTTTATAAAGTATCTGCCCAGGTGCTTTCCCTTTCTAAATGGTTTTCTTTTGATGACTGTGTGAGTTCTTTATGTATTTGGAGCATAGGCTCCTAGTAGTGAGGTGTGTGCTTTGTAGATTTTATCTCTCTGTTCTAGTTTACTTTCTGTTCCTATCATAAATACCATAATCAAAAGCAAGTTGGTGAGGAAAGGGTTTATTCCATCTTATACTTTCATGGAGCAATCTATAGCTGAGGGAAGTCAGAGCAGGAACTCAGAATAGGAACTTAGTTGTGGAGTATTAGTTTACGATGTGTTACATTTGTTTATGCTGTGGAACATTTGTTTAATGATGCAACAATGTGTTGCATTCTTTTATGTTGCATTTGTTTAAGTCTGTGAAGCTGTGTTTCTTTGCCTGTCTAAAATACCTAATTGGTCTAATAAAGAGCTGAGTGGCCAATAGCTAGGCAGGAGAGGGATAGGCAGGGCTGCCAGGCAGAGAGATAAATAGGAGACTTTTAGGCTCCAGAGAGGAGGGAGGAGAGGAGATCCCTAGGGGACAGTCGCCCAGCGACACAGCCAGGCATGGAGTAAGAAGGAAAGAAAGATATATAGAATAAAGAAAGTTAAAAAAGCCCAGAGGCAAAACATAGTTAAAGAGAAACGAGATAATTTAAGTTTAAAAAAAAACTGGCTAGAAACAAGCCAAGCAAAGGCCAGGCATTCATAAGTAAGAAGATAAGTCTCCATGTATTTACTTGGGAGCTGGGTGGCAGGTCCCCAAATAGTAAAAAAAAAAAACACAATAAACAAACAAGCAAAAAACTAGAGAACGTGGAGGCAAGAGCTGAAGCAGAGACTATGAATGAATGCGATGAATGATGCTTGCTTGCTACAGATGGTTTGCTCAGCCTGCTCTCTTATATAATCCAGGAGCACCCACAGTGGACTGGGTCCTCCCACATCAATTGTTAACCAAGAAAATTGTCCCACAGCCAGTCTGATGGAGGCATTTTCTCAATTGAGGTTCCTCTTCCCAGGAACGCACCGCACCCCAGTACAGGAGTGGCAATGAGAAGACATTTCACAGGAACCAGCTCGCTCCTTCTGCCACGTGGGTCCTGGGAATTGAACTTAGGATGCCTGGCTTGTTGCCAGATGCCTTTACTTGCCGAGCCATTTTGCTGACCTTGGTGTTTTTTGTTTGTTAATGGGAGACAGACTGCTCACTCTCTAGGCAACCTTGAACAAGTGACCCATGATTTAACCTTTCCAAGAATAAATAAGCTGAGAATACAAAGTGTCATTTATGAGTCCTAGAAGCTTGGGAGGTCAGAAGAGTGGTGAAAGCCAGCAGCTGGCTTCTCAGAGACCATCAGTGCCACTGCAGACCCCACACCTGGTACATCCCCGCCCCCGCCCCCACCACAATGTCCAAGACGGTCAGCTCAGTAGAAGGGGCAGAAGGGATCTTTGAGGTTGTCACCTAAAGCCAGGCTAAGGAAAAGTGGAGAAGAAAGGGCAGGGTGGGGATGATGGCAGGGAAGAATACATCTGTATGGAAAATGGGGGGCAGGGTAGTGTGAGTAAACCACTATTAGATATTCCAATTTTACAGATGAGCAAAAGGAAGCACCAGATCAAGGCAACAAGATCAAGGCTACAAAGTAAGGTTTGAGGCCAAAACCCAAGCCCAAAGTTTTCTACTAACTGTATGTTTTATTAAAACAATGTAGTCCCTCAAAAGGGAGAAGGGAAGAGGTGAGAGTGGTTAGCAACAGAATCCAAAGACAGTGATTTTTCTGTAGCAGCTGAATAAGAAGACTCCAGCCTCTGGTCTGGTGGGATGGCTCTGCAGGGGCAGGCATTGCTATTCAGTTTGATGACTGAGTTCAATCCTCAGGACCCACATGGTAGAAGGAAAGAACTGACTCCCAAAAGTTGCCATCTGACGTCCACATATATACCATGTCACACATATAGAAACTACCCATCACACTGAACAGTGGTGGCACACGCCTTTAATCCCAGCACTCGGGAGGCAGAGGCAGGCCTCTCTGTGAGTTCAAGGCCAGCCTGGTCTACCAGAGCTAGTTCCAGGACAGGCTCAGAGAAACCCTGTCTTGGTAAACAAACCAATAAATAAAAAAAAAAAAAAAAAAAAAAAAAAAAAAAAAAAAAAAAAAAGAAAAGAAAGAAGAAAAAAAGAAACCACCCCACACAAATAGGTGTAATGATAATAATAATGTTATTATTATTATCAATAAAGCATCCAACCTCTGATGAAACAGGAAAAGAAGCCAAGGCTGAGAATATTACATGTACTTTATCGGTGGTCCCATATTCTTCTCATATGATTATACGGAGGAAAAACAATTGTTTTGAGACTCATGTAGCCCAGACTGGTCTCAGACCCCATTAGGTCCTGGGGTGATATGGAACTAGTCACCTTCCCGTTTTCACTCCGAGCGCTGGGATGAGAGGTGTGTGCCAGCATCCCTGGTTGAGGCAGTGCTTGGGATTGAATCCTGGGCCTGTGCATGCTCTCTAGCAACTGAGTTAACCCCAGCCCCAGGGGAATATTTTAGAGCAACGATCTGGTGAGGACCGGCTCTTTGGTAAGTTAGTAGTTCTAGCAATATTTTAAGAGAAAATGAATCTTCCCTTGCCACATTTGTTAAAATCAATTCTTCTTATAAATTTAATGAGATAATTTTCTGAATGTTTATTTTTTTTATTAGACCAGAATATAGTGGTATATTAGACAACAGGCTTTGATTGTCTTGTATGTCTGTCTAACACCCCCGGGCCAGGGACTGGTTTCGTCTCTTGCAATAAAAAGCACACTAAATAATAATTTGAAGTTGCCACCATGTGTTTACTACATATTTGACATTTTGGGTGTTGTTGTTGTTGTTGTTATTGTTTGTTTTCTTTTTCGAGACAGGGTTTCTCTGTGCAACAGTCCTGGCTGTCCTAGAACTTGCTTTGTAGATCTCAAACTCGTTGAGATCCACCTGCCTCTGCCTCCCAAGTGCTGGGATTGAAGGTGTGCACCACCACTGCCTGGTGACATTTTGAAACTGAGTGTGGGTGCCATCCTGGACTTCATGAGACCCTCTCACAACACAACACAACAAACCAAACTATACACATGCATGCAATTTTGAACATTTAAATGTTTTCTGTAGCCAGGCTTGATGGCGCATGCCTTTAATCCTAGCACTCAGGAGGTAAAGGCAGCCCCAGATCTTTGTGTGTTGGAGGCTAGTCTGGTCTACAAACTGAGTTCCAGGACACTAAGGCTGTTATGCAGAGAAATCCTGTTTCTATAAATAAATAAATAAATAAATAAATAAATAAATAAATAAATAAATGGATAAATATTGTCTGCAATTTTTAAACTTCTAAAAATACCTTTGTGTGTATATGTGGAGAGGTGCATATGTGTGTGTACCTGTGTGTGTGCATTTGTACACGTGTATGTATATGTGTGGAGGTGAGGTCAACTCAACCCAGAGCTTACCAATTTGGTTAGACCGACAGGCCAGAAAACCTCAGGCCCCCTCCTATGTCCCCCTGCCTCCCCAGGACTGGGATTGAAGGCCTATGCTCCTCTCGCTGTCTTGATGTAGGTATTGGATTTCTGAACTCAAATCTTCATCCTTGTTTGGCAAGCTCTAAATAGTTAAACCTGCTCCCCAGGCCCAGAACAAACCATTTTAAATCGGAGTTATTATGACAGTCGTTCGAGTATAGTTGATCAACATACAAACATGTAGGTCGGGGAAGACGGCTTAGTGTGTCAAAGCCCTTGTTCAGCATGCATAAGGACCTGGACCCAAGTGTGCATGCCCAGCATTCATATAAAAAGCTCAGCATGCCTGAGCATGCCTGTAACTTTGGCATTGGTGTGGGGTGGTACCACGTGTCTAGGAGGGCGCTGAGAGCTTGCTGGGCAGCCAGCATAACCAAAACAGTGAGCCTTTAGTTCAATGAGAGACCCCGTCTCAAGGGAATAGCACAGAAAGCAACAGAGAAAGACCCCCATGTGCTAGGCATGGTACACATGCTAGCGTACTCACATGTGTGACCCCTCCCACAAATACAAACCTGTTACACGCTTTTTTTTTTTTCAAGACAGGGTTTCTCTGTGTAGCCCTGGCTGTCCTGGAACTTGCTCTGTAGACCAGGCTGGCCTCCAATGCCGAGATCCACCTGCCTCTGCCTCCCTAGTGCTGGCATTAAAGGCATGTGCCACCACTGCCCAGCTACATGTTACGCATTTGGCTATTATCTCTTTTCAATAGAGTCAGTGGGATATGTTTTAACTGTCCTCCTGTTTAATCCTGACTCCTGGGATCAAGCATCTGAGTGAACTTTACCAGTGTAGACTGCTCTTTGGACTGGAGAGAGAGGGGGAGGGGGAGAGGGGGAGGGAGATGGGAGGAGGGGAGGAGGTGGAAATTGTTAATTAAAAAAAGGAAAGAAAATAAAAAAAGAGTTAAAAAAGAAAAAAAATAGCACAGAAATACAAAACTTAAAAACAAACAAACAAAAAAACCCAAAACCAACCAAACAAAAAAAAGACCCTGTATCACTTAACTTCTGGTAGGTCAGATCCAACAGGTGTACAGGTGAGTTAAAAGCTGGAAAAGCATTGTGTCCAGGCAAACTTTCCTGCTAGAGTTGGTCCTTGTCTCTATCCTTTTTCTAGGGGACAGACCGACAGGGCTGGTGTGTTCTGATTTCAGGTGGGGTTCCTGGGAGACCTAATATTCCATGTACATTCCAGGGCCCTGCCCTCTGGAGTGGCTTCCAGGACAGCACATGTCCTAGACCTTGCTTCCCGGAGGAGAAAGAGCTAAAGGAGGAGGGTCTGGGGGACGGTGTCTGCAAGGACGTTAGAGTGACAGACCCCCTTAATCTCTGTAACTGCAAAGTTCTCAGGGCTGAGACCTCATCTGCCACTGTCCTCCCTCACACCCACTGCCACAAAGCCCCTCTCAAAGCCACAGTCAGAAGAGAGAAGAGCAGAATCCAGGACTTGCAGAGGGTCGGAGTCTTCCTGGTCCTCAGAGCCCAAGGTGCTCCTTCAGCTACAGCTCTTCCCTGCCTGGGGGTCTGATGGGGAGATGCGGAGGTAGAAGAAGGCGAGTCTGTAAGAGGAGCAGGACTTCTCGTTGGGATAGCCTCCCTCCCTCCTGGCTTCTTGTCTTTGTCTCATGGACTAAATGTTGAGCCCCCTTCTCATCCTGTGGGGAATGAGAGGGCATTTTACTAGAGCCTTCCTCGAGGTATAATCACTGTGAGCACTAATAAACCCTTTGAAAGCTTCCAGAACAGGCTTAGTAGTGACCACCTTTCTATACTCCCACCCCCACCCCCACACTTGTGTTCTCACAAGGTTCAGAGGCTGGCTCTGAGTGACCCTGTCAGCAGGACAGGCTCTGTTTGTAGATGGCTTTTCCTGCCGTGGCACAAACTGACTGAAGCTCTTTGCTCAGTTGCTTGTCTGCTATGCTCTTTGGTCTTTCATCATCTGTCATCTTTCAGTGTGACCAGAGTCCCTGTTTTGTGCCACCCACTTTCTTCCATGTCAACTCATTGCCATCCTATGGACCGTTTGTCTTGGCTGTTCAGTGGCTAACTGTTGTCTTCTCAGCTTGGATGGAACCCGCACAGGGCCAGAGAGGTTTGCCTCTTGTTTGTTTGTCACTGGCTGTGTCCCCAACCCGATACAACAATGTTCGGCACTTAGCAAGGGTTCTATAAATATTTGTTGAATGAGTGAAAAGAAATCTTGGACTTTTCTGATTCTTTGCCCCCCAGTAGGAAGATCCTCATTGTTCCATGATTGGTGGCTTGTTGTACAATAGTATTTAAACTGAGCAAAGATATGTCACATTTGTTTCTGCTGCAGAATGTTACTTTAACTATGTAAGGTGTGTTACATTTGTTTATGCAGCATTTGTTTAAGATGTAAGAATGTGTGATTACTTATGTAAAGATGTGCCGCATTTGTTTCACCTTGCCTGCCTAAGCTACCTGATTGGTCTAACCAAAAGCCAATAGCTAGGCAGGAGAGAGATAGGTGGGGCTGCCAGGCAGAGAATAAATGGGAGGAGAAATCCAGGCTCAGAGAAAGAAGATGATGTGGGAGTCCCCTCTGTGTACTGTGGTTACCATTAATGAATAAAGAAACTGCTTTGGACCTATAGCAAGGCAGAACTTAGGTAGTCAGGGAAAGCTAGGCTGAATGCTCGGAGAAAGAAGAGCGGAGTCAGAGAAAAGCCATGGATCCACGGCCAGAGACAGACATGCCAAAACTTTGCCAGTAAGCCACTGTCACGTGACGACATACAGATCAATAGAAATGAGTTAAATTAATATAAGTGTTAGCCAATAAGAAGCTAGAGCTAATGGGCCAAGCAATGATTTAATTAATACAGTTTCTGTGTGGTTGTTTTGGGTCTAAGCTAGCTGGGCGGCCAGGAACCAACAAGCAGCAGCCTCCCTACTGCAAGAAGAATGAGAGAACAAAGGACATGCCAGGGGCCAGCCACCCACAAAGTAAGAAGCAAAGAAAAACATATAGAATAAAGAAAGGTAAAAAGCCCAGAAACAAAATGTCAAAGAAGACAATCAGGATGATTTAAGTTAGAAAAGCTGGCTAGAAATAAGCTAAACTTATTTAGTTTATTATATTCTTAGTAACTAAGAATAAGTCTCTGTGTCTTTATTTGGGAGCTGGGTGGAGGCCCCCTAAAAGAAAAAGCTTGGTACAGTTGCTGCCTGTAGGAAGCTGGAAGTCTCATTCTGCTGCTCTAGAATACACAGGGATGTCCTTCTAGGTGTGAGAAGTGGTCGCTTCAGCTATTATACATATGGCATGGGTCTGAACCTGGGAGACTCCTGTGAGGTGGACAGGCCCAACAACCTCTTCTCTAGGTCGGCCACATCACTTACTGTTGGCTTCATACAGTGCATAGCCTTGCAGCTTTACTGAACTGAAATGAGCATCCTACACTCTTTAGCCTTTGTAGATGGCTATCCCAGTTCCCTCTGCCTATGACTAGCAGACACCACACTGAAAGTACTGTAAATGGGGTCAGCAGATGGGTCAGCGAGGGACAGTGGGAAGCCCCACGGGCTGTTTAACACCTCATTTCCTTTAACCTCCCTTCTAGTCCCTCAGCCACTGCTCCATTGTTGTAAGAGAAACTCTGCAGCTTGGCCCCAGGTGGTGGTGGCACATGCCTTTGAATCCAGCACTTGGGAGTCAGAGGCAGGTAGATCTCTGTGTTCAAGGCCAGCCTGGTCTACAGAGCGAGTTCCAGGATAGCCAGGGTTGTCACAGAGAAACCCCATCTGGAAAAAAAAAAGATCAATCAATCAATCAATCAACTTAATAAAATAAATAAAATAAAAGAGGGGAAGCAGGCAGGGGAGATGCTGCATAGGTCTGAGGGCCAAGTTCAGGTCCCCAGCACCCGGGTGGAATCTGGGTGTAATAGCATGTGTCCATAATCCCAGAGCTGGGAGCAGAGTCAGGCAGATCCTGGGAGTTTGCTGATTAGCCAGCCAGTATCGCCCAAACAGCTAGCTTCAGATTCAATGAGAGACCGTGTCTCAAGCACAGATTTCTCAAGCACAGATTCATGGACAGGGCTGGAGAGACGGCGCAGTGATTGAGAACACCGATTGCTTTTTGTAGAGAAAGCAGATTTGATTCCTCCCACCAACATGGTGGTTCGCAACCATCCGTTGCTCCAGTTTTAGGGATCTGACCTCAGCAGGCACCAGGGACATACACAACATACACACATGTGCACAGGTGAATCATTCATACACATAATAAAAACAAGTCTAAGGAAGTGAAAATAAGATCACACATACACCACACACAGAGAATCAGAGAGCCCTTTGCTTTAATGGAAATTTTAATCTAAGTTATGTTTAATGATGTTATGAGTTCACATAGGATTGGGTCTACCAGCTTACTCTTGCGTATTTGTTCACTTGCCAAGAAGTGGAGCGCTCTCGGCTCCAGATAGGACACTAGGAAGAACGGATGTAACATGAGCTGGATGCAAAGTTCCTCCCTCCCTCCTCTCTTCTTCTCCCCCACCATCATCTTCTGAACCAGTGTTGACCATGGATCTGTCCCTGTCATTGTCTTCACCGGGAACATGATTCTAGGTCCAGTGGCTATTCAAGGGGTGAGGATTGTGCAAGGTGGAGACCAGAAATGAGGCCCACTGGGAGCCATGCCAGAAGCTGCCAGCCAGTTTGACTTTGTGTTGTCACTGTTGGTGAATGAGTGAGTGAAGGAATGAGTGAATGAGTGAACAACCAAATGAGAGTGAATGAATGTCTGAGTGAGTGTGCGAGTGAGTGAGCAAGTGAGGGAGGGAGCAAGTGAGGGAGTAAGTAAGTGAGTGTGTGAGTGAGTGAGCAAGGGAGGGAGGGAGCAAGTGAGGGAGTGAGTAAGCGAGTGAGTGTGTGAGTGAGTGAGTGAGTGAGTGTGTGAGCAAGTGAGTGAATGAACAAGTGGATGATGAGCAAGTGAATGTGTGAGTGAGCAAGCGAATGAGTGAGTAACTCAGGCAGCCACTGTGTAAGTGTGTGAATGAATGAGTGAATAAGTGTGTGAGTGAACAAGTGAGTGAATGAGTGAGTGTGTGAGCAAGCGAATGAGTGAGTGAGCAAGTGAAGTGTGTAAATGAGTGAGTGAGCATGTGAGTGAATGAGTGAGTGTATGAATGAGTATGAGTGAGCAGCATGTGAATAAGCAAGTGAGTGAACAAGTGAATGAGTGAGAGTATGAATAAGATAGTGTGAGTGAGCAAGTGAGTGTGTGAGTGAACGTGTGAATGAGTGTGTGAGTGAGTGAGCAAATGTGTGAATGAGTGAATACATTAGTGTGAGTGAGCAAGTGAGTGTGTGAGCGAACGTGTGAATGAGTGTGTGAGTGAGTGAGCAAATGTGTGAATGAGTGAATACATTAGTGTGAGTGAGCAAGCGAGTGTGTGAGCGAATGTGTGAATGAGTGTGCGAGTGAGTGGGCAAGTGTGTGAATGAGTGAATTTTGGTAACATCAAGGAAGGATGGAGACAGCAAAAGCCTAAAGACTCCCTTTGCACACCAGCGAGCCAGGGCCTCGGGCACGGAGCTTCCCATGTCCCATTTGACACACCTTCGTTTTCCAGACTGCTTGCTTCCGCTCTGACTCCATCTTCCTCGTTCACCTGTAGACCAATGCTCAAAGAGTTGGGAACTGCTTTTGGAGGAAAAGCTGAGAATTTTTTAAGTTTTGAGAAACACATTTCTTCCCACTCACACGGCTGGAATTAGGCTGAACACTCCTGTGCTGGAATTTTCCAACCCCTTTCCATTCCCAGAGAGGCAGCAATGTGGACAAAGCAGGGGTTGTTCCTCAGGGAGGAAGGAGCTGGGTTTGTGGCATACCTTTTTTGTGCTCAGTATGAGCTGGCCAGAAGAAATAAAAACCTGAGATACTCGCCTCAGGACGGCTGCAGAGACCCCAGCAGCCTTTGGAGAGAACAGTGGGACGCAGACTCCATCGCCTCTGTGCCGCTCCACCAGTCTTAGTGGGCAGGACCACCTCCTCCGCGGACTCCTGAAGGAGTGGTGGGTAGAACCGGAGTTTTCCCTTCCAACACCCACTCCCAGCTCTACCAAGCTCCAAGGAAAGTGAAACATGCTTCACTTTGCTCAGTAAGGGGGCCGTGCTCCCTCTTTGCAATTCTCATGTGGTGTCCAGAACCCCCTGGATTTCCTGGAACTTATATGAAGAATTCCAGCTATTTCAGCTGTAATTTTCATACTCAGAGCTCCTTCCAACAGACTTGGCCATCTGGTAGGCAGGCTCTGAGATAGAGAAAGCTTGGGTTCCTGAGCTTTGGAGACATAGTAAGGCTCTTTGAACTCTTGGTCAAATGTCAAAAGCTGAGTTTGATCTCATCCCCCACCCCTAACCCCCACCACACACATATAAAAAGCCTAATGTGGTGATAAGTATTTGTAACCTCAACACTGAAGAGCAGAGACAAGAGGATGCTGTGTGCGAGTGTGTGTGTGTGTATGCAAACGCACGTGCGTGTGCACACTCATGTCAGGCAGTCTAGCCTACAAGCAAGCTCCAGATCCCAATGAGAGATCTTGCCTCATAAAATAGGTGGTTGGCTCCTGAGGAACAGTGTGAGGTTGATCTCTGGTTTCCACATATGTGTGTGCATGTATATGTGCAAGTATATGCACTCACACACTCACATGTGCTCATTCACACTCATGTATACACATGCATACACACATTCACAACACATATGCATACATACACATGCACGCACACAGTCAAATGCACACAAACACATGCACGTACCCTACTAATTTCAGATGTGTTCTGCTTCAAGTGACAGCAAATTCAGTAGTGGTTTCTAAACAAATAGGTGCCTAATTCATTCCTTTAGAAAAAAAGAATAGCAATTGCTGGTGGCTTTAGTTAATTTAATGAACAATGAGCCCATAATTCTAAAATGCTTCCCTCTTTCTGGTCCTCGAGGTTTAGTTAGATGGCTTTTACTTTTCAGCTTGCTGCTTTTTAGTTATAAGTTTGCTGCTATTGCTTCAGAGAGCAGACCACTTTAAGGCAGGAAGTCAGATGTGAGTGGAACAAACACTTTCTTTTGTTGGTGGAGGGAATCCCCCTCCACCACCACCAGACTGCTTTTAGTACAGTACTGTTGTTCAGAACAGGCTGACATAGCCACACCTAGCTGCAAGAGAGTCTGATTCATCAACTAGGGCTGGGCATAGTCTCTACATAAAACCAGGGTCCTATTAGCAAAGCAAGTGTGGGGAATAGGTGTCGTGACAGACACCATCATTCACACTTAGTTCTCATATCCAGAAAGAGAAAGAATACTAAGATGGTTGTGAGGACCAAATGGGGTGAGGTATGAGGGCACCCAAGACTGTGCCTGGCCCAGTTGCTGCTGGACAGATAGACGCAATACATTGGTTTCCCTTCAATCAGTGTCCTCCTTGACAGGGTCCAAGAAAATGCCTTCATTGTCCAAAAAAACTTGTGCACTGACCAGAAAAATTATTTTCCTCTCCATAGGCACTGAATTTTCCCCTCTTTCTCTTTTCCTCTTCTGACCACAAGATATCCCTCAGCTGATACGGGAGAGCATGCCTTGTGTTCTGGGCAGTATTGTAGCAGCAGGAGAGAACAAGGCCACAAGTAATAAGCAAATAAACAGGAAGAGAGACAATTAAAGTCAGTGATCAGCACTGTGCAGGAAGTGAAAGGAGCTGAATGGCTGCAGCACCTAGTGGAAGCCTCTTTGGTAGAGCAGCCTGGGGAAGTCTTGTTGAAATGGCCCTCCTGGAACTGAGTTTTGCTGGAGGAGCTGGAGCCAAGTAGCAGCAGTAGCAGCAAAGGCTAGAGGGCTGAAGGGAGCTGGCATCCCCAGAGGGGGTCAGGTCTTGCAGAGTACAGTGAACTGGGCAGGAGGTGCCAGAAGAGGCAGGTTCCAGAGCCGAGCCTGAGAGTCTGGCTTTTGGTTTAAGTGAAGTGTGGAGCCACTGATTGATTTAAAAAGGAGGAGGACAAAGAGGAGGAGAAGGAAAGAATAAAAAAGTTGATTGTTTTTATTTTGTTTCTGAGACAGAGAAAGAGTCTCATTATGCAGTTCTTGGCTGATCTGGGATTCACTCTGTAGACCAGGCTGGCTTCAAATTCAGAGATCTGCTTGCCTCTGTATTGAAAATGCTGGGATTAAATGCCAGGCTTATTTGAGTGTGTGTGTGTGTGTGTGTGTGTGTGTGTGAGAGAGAGAGAGAGAGAGAGAGAGAGAGAGAGAGAGAGAGAGAGAGAGAACGCAGTATGTATACAGGTGCCCATAGAAACCAGAAGTGGATGAGTTCCTTGGAGTGGAGCTGGAGTTATATTAGTTTTGAGCAGCCTCATGTAGGTGCTGGGAACCAAACTAGTGACCTTTGGAAGAGCAGTTTAAGTTCCTAACTGCTGAACCATTTCTTGAGGCCCCAAACACTAATTTTTATCAAAGGAGTGATATGATCAGATTTAAATTTTTTTCAGCTTTAAATTTTAAGCGATCACCTCAATTGTTCATTTATTTAACTCAACTTCTATTATTTGGGCACCAGGCACTGTACTAAGGCACCAGGGATGGACACACAGTAATATACAACCAGGAAAATCTGCCAGCATGGGCGACCAGGCAGCCTCTTTCCAGGTAATTGGTGCCTGGATACTGTTTTCTTCTGCTGATGCAGTAAATTAGACCAGGCTGAATTAAAAGTCTAGTTTTGATGAGCACAGCACTCCCACGGGATTCTGGGGTTAAAAAAAAGTAGGAGAGAAATCAGCGAGACAGGTCTATGGACCTGATCTTAAATACGTGGTCTTGAGCATCTCACAGGGAGGAGCCACCGCTTGGCAGGCTTTCTCAGGGGTGGGATCTGGAGAGAGGGAAGTAGGACCGAAGGGGAGCTTCCACCTAAACAGAGCAGATGGAAACATTGGCTTTTGCTTCCTGGTGGGGTGCTCCCTTGTCACTGCTTCACGGCAGGTGGACTGATCAGCACCCCATCAACTTTGGATTGAGCTCTGTGGAGGTCACTGTAGTTGGCTGTTTTTACTCTTTACTCCTTGGGGGCCTGCCACCCAGCTCCCAAATAAACCACACAAGGAGAGACCTCTTATTACTTATAAATGCCTGGACTTAGCTTGGCTTGTTTCTAGCCAGCTTTTCTTAACTTCTCCCATCTACACTTCACCTCTGGGCTTTTTCCTTCTCTTACTTCTGTATATCTTATTTTCACTCTTACTCCATGGCTGGCTGGCTGGGTGCTTCGGTGGCTGGGCGCCTGGGTGGCTGGGCGCCTGGGTGGCTGGGTGGCTGCCCCTAGTGTCTTCCCCTCCTTGTTCTCTTGTTCTTTTTCCCTCTTCTATGTTCTTCTTCTATTTATTCTCTCTGCTTGCCAGCCCAGCCTATCCTTTCTCCTGCCTTGCTATTGGCCTTTCAGTTCTTTATTAGACCAATCAGGTGTTTTAGACAGGCAAAGAATCACAGCTTCACAGAGTTAAACAATGCAGCACAAACAAGAGCAACACACCTTGAAATAATATTCATTCAACAGGTTACCTTTCACCGTGGTGACAAATACAGTAAAAATGTGATATGTTTAAAAATGTGTTTTGGCTCACAGTTTCAGAGGCTTCCTTCAGTTGGCAAGCTCTGTTGCTTTGGGCCAGAGGTGAAGTAAACATTCTAACAACAGACCAGGAAGCCGAGGGGGGGGGGGGGGAATGACACATGGACAGACTGGAGACACAAGCCTCACCACTATAAACCCCTTGAGACCCACTTCCTTGAACTAGGCCCCATCCCTTAACAGCACAGTCAAGTTTCTGAACCCTCAGAAGATTGATTCATTGCCTAGGTCTAAGTACTTGTGATCAGGTCAGTTCTCCAAAGCCCTTCACACACAGGACTCTTTGGGGGGGACATTTCAGACATAAAGCTTAATCCTGGCTGTGTGCTTAACTGAGCAGTTAATGCTGGGAGGTTTTGTGCCTATGTAGTTTAGCATCTCATGCTTCTGCTAGAAGAACATCCTCAAGGGAGTTGGGCCCTTCTTACTGAATAAGATCCAGGGACCAGAAATGCCCCAGCTGTCCTACAAATCCCCAGCCTCAGGCAGCGGCAGCTGGCTTGCCATGCAGGACAATAAAGAAGTCTTTAGCTAGGTGCAGTGCTCAAGCCTGTAAACCCATTCGGGAAGATGAAGCAGAAGGAATTCGAGGCCATGTGGGGCTAAATGGTGAATCTGTCTCAAAAGCAAAACAGTAAAAATGGAAGGAAGAATGGGAGGGGAAAGAAAAGAAAGATAAATCTTATTTTCTCCCCATGCAGGACCATCTAACCCTCACCCACAGATCTCACTAGACAAGATGGGGAATTGGGACTTGGGACTTGTCCTCAGCAGTGGTGACTCAGGAGTGCTCCATGCTTGCCGGGCCTTCCTATTTGGTCCTAAACCCTCCTGCAGTAAGTATTCCCACTTTGGTTTCCCTGAGGAGGAAGTCCAGGCTTAGAAAGTGAGGCTGAGTTGGAAGGGTTGCCCTTCATGGGGCCAAGCAGGGAAGGAGAGCAAACACTACCATCTGGAAACCCGGAAACCCATGGGAGTGAGACTTGTTTTGCACTGGGTAGCTTATGTGCCTTTTGAGGTCCACACCAGGGTACCTGTTATCTGCACACACGCGAGGCACATGCGCGCATGCACGGGCACACAGCCCAGAAAAGGTGGTGTGGGCACCATGCTTGTAGAGAGAGAACCCGTCTTGAAGGGGATTCAACTCTGGGAAGTCACCAGGCACCCGCATTCCCAGGATTTCCCTGCAGTCTGATTTCATGCCTACCCCCAGGATTCCCTTCGGAGGAAGAATTATAGATGGGAATTCTAGAAGAGGATTTAGGGTCAAAAAAGGCCAAAACACTAAAAGTGAAAGTTCCCTGTTTTTAGAGATTTATTTATTTTTCTGTATATGAGTGCTCTATTGACTTTATGCCAGAACAACCAGATCCTGATTGCCTGGAGCCTTGGTCTAATCATTCCTTAAACAACTAGGAGCCGTCTCAGAATGACCCATGGCATCTCACCCAAACGCCTGACTCAGGAAGGACACAGGGTGTCATAAAATAACGTGTTCCTTTGTTGGGTGGTGGTGGCCCCTGCCTTAAACCCCAGCACTCAGGAGGCAGAGTCAGGCAGGTTTCTGTAAGTTAGAGGCTAGCCTGATCAACGGAGCAAGTTCCAGGACAAGTTCCAAAACTATACAAAGAAACCCTGTCTGGAAAAAACCAACCAACCAACCAACCAACCAACCAACCAAAACAACAACAAAATACACGTGTTCTCTCTCTCTCTCTCTCTCTCTCTCTCTCTCTCTCTCTCTCTCTCTCTCTCTCCCTCCCCCCCCCCCCCCTGTTTTTTCAAGACAGGGTTTCTCAGCATAGCCTTGGCCTTCCTGGAACTTGCTCTGTAGACCAGGGGGTGCTGAGTGTCCTCTTATCTATGCAAATACTAATTCCACACAAAGGGTCTCTGGATAAAACTCTGTGTGAGGTGTGGTTTGTTTGTTTTGAGTGTGAAGTTTATTGAGAGAAGGGTAAAGGGGATGGGGAGAGAGGGGGTGAACCTGCTTGCCTCCTCAGAAGAACAGCAGCGGGAAGAGAGACTTGTCTTTATCAAAGGCCCCATTCCCTCTCCTGATATGACTCTGATAATTCACCAGCTGTGTTTCTCTCTCCCACAGTATATACTCTTTATTAAAACTTTTATGGACATTCTGACCTGGTAAATATTTTTACCCCCAAGCTTTGGACTTCCTAGGGTCCTAGCATAACAGAGCAGGCCCCAGTCTGAGCCATGGAAGTGGGCCTCCTAGGGGGTCTGTGCGGTCTGGAGTGTGTACTCCCCTTTCTTGGTGCAGAGTAAAGAGACCCACAGAAAGGGAGTAGTAACTCCTATTGAGGTGTCTGACGGGAGACATCAGCTTCAGAAGCCCCCTTGAACTCTGACGTTCTCTGTGCCAGAGGCGCTGGCTACTAATCGTGACTCAAATTGAATATGGGTCTCATTGGTTCTTTGTGTATAGAGATGAAGTTCGGGTCAGACCACGCTATCACCTGTCTTTTGGGCTTTTGTTTTCCCATCTAGGGAAAACGTTGATGGACCGGATGGGAGTGGAGAGTGTGTGTGCTTCTGTAAGGTCCCTATGCCGGGATGGGGAGGTGCAGAGGTTTGGAAAGGTGAGCTCACTATGACCTCAGTGTCTACAACTTTGGTTTGTTTGCGGTGTTTTCCTTTTAGTCGGGATATAGGGAAGTGTTTAAAATTTTCTCTAAAAGTAATGCAGGGCGGGAGATAATAAGCAAACGTGGGTGAAGTACAGCGACCCGAGCAGTAAGCAGGCTAGTGGGACTAGAAAGGGCTGCACCTGCGCTGGCAGAATAGACAAGCTCTTCTTTCAACTCGGCGTCCCCCAGAGACTGGGACAATTGGGGTAAAACGGAGGGTCAGACTTGCCAGCAGACAAAACGAACATCTGCATTTGAAATGGGTTCCCACCCGGGGCTCCACTGGGAGGCTGCTGCGAGATCTGCCTGCTGAGAAGCTCCTCCAGGACAGAATAACGTCTCAGAAAGCCCAGGCAGGCCCTCGGACCCTCAGTCCCCAGGTCCAGAAGAGGCCCCCCAAATAAACCTCTTGTAAAGCCAGCAGAAGGGAGAGCAGAATCCCCCCACCCTCACCCCAGACTTTTCTATTTTGTTCAAGGTCACCTCCAAATGGGACTGGAATAAACCCTCCTTGTTTGCTTCTCTTCGGGCCTAAGCCCCGAGTCCCCTTGGGTGTCGTCCAGGGCGCCAGGCGTGGCTGCTGACAATGGCGTTCAGACGACAGATGGCGGACGAGCGGGCGGGGGCGCAGGGCAGGTGCACGGGGAGCGCTGGACTCCCGGCTGCCAGGGTGAAAAGATCCGCAGCCCGCGGGGGGCCTCTGAGCCCTGGAACAATGAGACAATTCTCCACTGCGACCGAATGTACCCCCCGGGTGGGGTGGGAGAGAGCCTCGGCCACGCGCCAGCGGGGGCAAAGCCGATTTCTGTGCAGCGCTGGTCCCCCGCAGCGCCCTTCACGCCCCCCCCCCCCCAGGAGCTCTGGGCTCCGGCGCACATTCTTGCACACCCTCAGCACACTTCGGGGCCTGGCGTGTGTGTGTGTGTGTGTGTGTGTGTGTGTGTGTGTGTGGAGGGGGTGGGGGGGTTGGCAGTGACAAAGCAGACTTCTGCAGAAGGCTGTGCTTTGTTTTTATGGGGCTGAGGACTACACACCGCCGCCCCCGCCCTCTAGACCTCGCTTCCTTGAAGCTCTAGCAAGCATTTGGGTTTGAATGAAGAGTTCAGCATCTTAAGCCACTAGAGCCTGGGAGTCCACGGCAGGGCGAAGCAGAGAATTCTAAACTCTTGTGGTTAGAACTCGGCCATGGCTCTGCCATTTGGAGGAGATGGGACGGATGTATGCTAGGTTGGTGAGCTCCAGGACCAACCATTTTATTAAGCTCAACCCCTCTCTTCTGTGTTTTATCTCAAATCCCAAACTGACATGGCAGATAGCCAAAGGCAGTGAGTGCTCTCTGACCTTCCCCTGAGACTGGAATTTTCACAGAGCTAGAAAGGCATTTTTACGAACCACTCAATACCAAAGAGAAGTTCAGTGTAGGAAGGCAGAGCTAGTGAGCCAATGTGTGAACAAGAGCTACAGAAGAGGGCCCCTGGGATGGCTCAGAGGACAAGTGAGGGGTGGATCTTACACCTGTAATCTCAGCACTTTGGACATTGGGGAATCACCTGGAAGCCCAGTGGGACCTGCAGCTTAACACTGTTGCCCAGCATTGCAAGGGAATTATAAAAATATGAGGTACAGTTTGTACTGAGTGGGTATTTCTACCAGGATCACACCATCAAGGGACTGAGCCAGTCATTCAGTCATGGCCTTCACGGGTGCATCCACAGGTGTGCGTCACCAATTTCCTCGGCACTTCTTAACCCATGGCAAAAAGTATTCAGGCCAGCTCTGGGCTGGTTGGGTTTTCGTTAGATTGGGTGAAGGATATGGTATAGGGCTGGCTCTATTTTGCATCCACCATAGTTTGGATCTTAAATGTGCTCCAAAGACCTCCATGTTAAGGGTTGTTCCTCAGACCATTTTATTGGAGATGATAAAACCTTCTAGAAGTAGAAAGTAGTAGGAGATCAATCCTTGAATCAAGCTCTAGAAGGGAATATCAAAAGCCTAGAACTTTTGTGTGAAGGGGGTATCAAAAGCCTGAAACTTTTGTGTATCTTTAATTTTTTCCTTCTTGGGTGTCACGAGGTAAAAAGATGTCCTCTCCTATGTGCTTCTGTTACTCTGATCTGTGCCACCAAATACCCAGAAACTACTCGACCCAGTGACCACAGACTGAAGCCGCTGGAGTCATGAGCCCAAAGAAAACTTTTCTTCCGGTAATTGGTTTTTTTGTCAAGGTGACAGAAAGCTGACTAGAATAAGTCACCTCCAGGAAAATGGAGGGCACTGGAAGAGGATGGTAAAGCAAGAAGTAACCACAGACCATGGCAAAAGTGTTAGGGCCAAAGGAAATTCCAATTGCCCAAACTCTAAAAGGCAGTGCAGATAACCAGAAATTAGTTCAGCCTGCCCTACAGGAGGGTTTCTGGGATTAGATAAAAGCCAGCCGCCCTCAGGAATTTGTGAAGCTGGTTCCCCTCTACCCAAAGGAGTCCTTTCCCTTACCTCTGGCAGAAAGGACTCATGGCTACCCATGGTACCTATTAACACATTAAAGCACACACTGGCCTCCAGGCTCCTTCAGTAATGAAATGTACCTGTTATACATTTCAAAGTCTTTGCTAGTAGCATCCTAGCCCTTCTCAACCCCTCCCCTACCTTTGCCCCCCCCCCCAGCTCACAGGAAGCCTATTGAGAAAAGGGTTTCTCTGTGTACCCCTGGCTGATCTGGACTGGCTCTGTAGACCAGGCTGGCCTCTAACTCAGAGATCTGCCTGCCTCTGCCTCCCAAGTGCTGAAATTGAAAGCATGCGCCACCACTGTCCCTCTTAGTGTCAGGATTTAGCACCTAGAAGATAGTAAATGTAAGTTAGTAAGTGTAGCAAGCAAATAGAGCTAAGCAAATTATTTTTTGTAAGTTATTTTTTGAGGATTTTATATATGGGCACTCTACTCATGTCATTCCTACCTCTCCCTCTTCCCTCTCCAACTTCTCCCATGTCCTCTATTCCATTATTGTCACGCACATGGTATATACAACCTAATAAGTCCATCTATCCATTTTTGCTTGTATGTTTACGGCTGATCACTTGGGACCTAATGAGGGGCTTGACAATGGAGAAAACTGATTCCACATCTCTCAACACCCACTATTTGCCGTAGTTCTTTATCTAGGGGTGAGTTTTGGTGACATGTCCCATACCCATGTTGAGACATCAGTTGCTAGTCTCACGTGGGTCTTGTCCAGACAACCATGTTTAGCGTCACAGATGCAACTTTCCTGACATATATAGGCCACACCAGTTCACAGTAGATGTCCTAGTCCTCTGGCTCTCACATGTCTCTGTCCCCTTCTTTTGTGATGTTCCCTGAGCCTTAAGTTTAGAATTTGCATTTAGCAAAATATTTTTTAAAAATATGTTTTAACCAAATAGAACCTTTTCAGGAATATGTTTCTGGAACTTAATTTAGCATTTTTTTTAACATTATTATACATAGGAGATCATGTGACGAGATTAACAGGTTATTGTGGTTTGAATGTGTTCCTAAAAGATCATGGTTAGAACCTTAATTCTCAGTATGGCGATGCTGGGAGGTGATCTTCAGCAGAAGGTATTACATCATAAGACTGCCCTCGTGCACAAAATGAGGTCCCTCTCTCTGGAGTGGGTTAATTCTCCAGAGAATGGAATGGACCGATTGTCAAAGCAAGTGAACCTTTGGTTGTCTCTCTCCCTCTCTCTGTTACTCTCTTGCTTTTCTCTCTTCCACATCTGTGCCAATTAAAAATGTTTTATTTATTAATATTGGTTGTGCATACGTGTTGGTGTGTGGCTGCACTAGGCTGTGCAGGCTCATAGGGAGGTCAGATGTAGTGAGGAGGACCGCTTGTTGGTTCCCTGATGCTCAGCTGTGAAATAATCACACAGAAACTATATATATATATATAATTTTTTTTTTTTTGGTTTTTCGAGACAGGGTTTCTCTGTGGCTTTGGAGCCTGTCCTGGAACTAGCTCTGTAGACCAGGCTGGTCTAGAACTCACAGAGATCCGCCTGCCTCTGCCTCCCGAGTACTGGGATTAAAGGCGTGCGCCACCATTGCCCAGCAGAAACTATATTATTTAAATCACTGCTTGGCCCATTAGCTCTAGCTTCTTATTGGCTAACTCTTACATCTTCATTTAACCCATCTTTATTAATCTGTGCATCACCACGAGGTCGTGGCCTACCAGTAAAGGTTCAGCGCATCTTTCTCCAGGGGCAGCTCCATGGCTTCTCCTTGATTCTACCTCCTTTCTTTCAACATTCAGTTTAGTTTTCCCCACCTATCTAAGTTCTGCCCTGCTATAGGTCCCAAGCAGTTTCTTTATTCATTAATGGTAATCACAGCACACAGAGGGAAATCCCACATCAGGCAGAGGTCAAATTCAGGTGTCTTCCTCAAACTCTTACCCATTTTATTAGTTAAAGTGTCAATGATTTAAAAACAAAAACAGAACAAAACAAACAAACAAAAAACAATGTGGTGGCTAGAAAGATGGTTCAAGTGGTTAAGAGCATTCACTGGCTGTGCTCTTCCAGAGGACCCAAGTTCAATTCCCAGCACCCATGTGACAACTCACAACTCCAGTTCCAGGGAATCTGACACACTCACACAGACCTACAAGCAGGCAAAACACCAATGCATATTTAAAAAAAAAAACATATAGCATAGTTCTTGCATTTAAAAAGTGAAACTACATCCTATGTTTTTAGTGCAGTAAACAGATTGAGCTTATGTCTTGGAAGTGTTTCTTTTTTAATGATTTATTATTCTTATTTTATATGCATTGGTGTTTTGCTTACATGTACGTCTGTGTGAACATGGCTGTTTTGGCTAGGCTGGCTGGTTAAGTTAGGGCAACATCCTGCCTGTCTCCAACCCTCTAGTGCTGGGGTCACAGTCACATGATGCAGTATCTGGCCTTTATGTGAGTCCTGAGGTTCTGAACTTGGGTTCCCATGATTGCAGAGTTAGCACTTTTACCCACTGAGCCATCTTCCTAGCTTCCCATGAACCAATGCTAAAAAGGGGTACAAGACCCTCATAGAATCAGGCAGTTTCAGGTGTGTGTGCTTGGATTTCCCAGCCTCCAAAACCAAAAGCCAAAACAAACCTTTTCTTGTCATAAATGACCAGGCTTGTGGTATTTTGTTATAGGAACACAAAACAGGCGTAGGCATAGATAATGCAAAGACTTGGTAAAATTTAGTAACTACTCCTAAAATAATACTCCATAATAAAATAAAAATAGAAGGAAAACTACTAAAAAAGTCATTAAAAAGACTATTTGCCAAGATCCAATAAAAAAAGTTATTCTAAAATGTGAGACATTAAAGTAACTTCAATTAGGGCTGGAGAGATGGCTAGGGGGTTGGTAGCACTGGGTGCTCATGCAGAGGACCTGAATTCAATTCCCAACAATAACATGGTGGCTCACAACGCTCTGTAATGAGATCTGATGCTCTCCTCTGCCTTTCAGGCATCCATGCAGACAGAATACAGTATACATAATAAACAAGTGAATCTTAAAACAGTAAAATAACTTCAATTAAAATTAGCAAATTGACAAGGGGCTCTGCTGTCACCACAACTAACTAACTTCACTTTGGGGGTCCTTTTTGTTTATTTGTTTTGTCTTTGAGTCAGGGTATCATGATATTGAGGACAACCTCGAACTCCTGATCTTCCTCCTTCTACCTCTCAAGTGTTGAGGCTGCAGAAGTGTGCCGCCATGCTGGACTGGAGGGTAAGACTAGTGCAATAACCCTGGCCGTGTTTATAGCTCACCTGAAATAGCCAGGAGACTCTAAGATTGCTGGGATTAAGAACACAGTCTGGAATGCAGCTTGACAGATGATACGTGTATCTAAATAGCTCTTCCTTATTTTGGCAATAAGCACCTAGAAATGGAAGCAGGAAAACATTTTCTTTATAAGGCTAGCAAAAATTACATGGTGCCTAAAATAAATATAGCATGAAGAAAATGCATTCTCTTTGTAGAAAACTATGAAATTCTATTGATAGACATAGTATTCTTTTTTGGGAGGAATATAATATCATAAGCAACAAGTTGCTTCTAAATTAATATATATACAAGTGATGGATTATAAGTTCCATAGTAATATGTTAATAGTATAAAATGGTAGCAATGATTCCAAGGAATAATAAATATCCCCCAAATGAGTAAGAAGATTACATATAAAAAAAAGAATAGGCTGGATGTGGTGGCACATACCTTTAATCCCAGCACTCAGGATACAGAGGTAAGTGGTTTTCTGTGAGTTCAAAGCCAGTCTGGTCTATGTAGAGAGTTCCAGGACAGCTACAGCTATTTAGAGAGAGCCTGTCTAGAAAGAATAGGAGGAAGAGGAGGATGAGGATGAGGAGGAGGGAGGAGGAAAAGGAGGGGGAGGAGAGGAAAGATGAGGAGGAAAAGGAAAGGTGAAGAATGAAGGGAGGTCTGCCTTTAACAGACACCAAAATGATACACGTTCACTGAAACCAGGTCATTATGATACTGGCACAGGCAGAGACAGAAAACTGTAAATAGATTAGATAATCTGTAAATAGATTCCACATCCCATGAGAACTTGTTATGATTAAATAGGCTTATCCAGTGGCATATGGGATATGTTATTGATACTACAAGCCATGTACCAGGAAAAAGTGAGAATTTGTCAGACCCTCTTATACCATATAAAATAAATTTAGGGGAGCTAGAGAGATGGCTCAGAGGTTAAAGGTGAGTATTGCTCTGGCAGAGACTGGAGTTCAGTCTTTAGCACACATGCCAGGCAGCTCACAAACCCCTGTAACTCCAGTTTCATGGGACTCAAGGTTTCTGGCCTCTGCCAGCACCTGCACTCATGTGCACACACTCACACCCACATATGCGTGCACGCGTACAATACATACAATTAAAAAATACATCTTTAAGAAAATTCAGAAAAAAATAAAATTCAGATTGATCAAAGATAGCTAAGAAATTTTGGCAATGAAATCTAGAATATTCTTTACAGAAAACAGGAAAGTAGCCAGGCAGTGGTGACACATGCCTTTAATCTCAGCCCTCAGAAGGCAGAGACAGGTAAATCTCTGGTCTACAAAGCAAGTTCCAGGACAACCAAGGCTACACAGAGAAACCCTGTCTCAAAAACCAAACAAACAAAACAACAATAAAAAGCGAAAAAAGAAATTAGGACAGTTCTTTTTAAACAGAGAAAGCTAGGAAAGAGATTTACTTTTTAAAAATGATTTTCTTTCTTTTTTGAAAAAATATGACTTGCATGTGTACATGTGCAGGAGGAAGCCAGAGGAGTATCAGATAACCTCGAGTTCCAGGCAGTTGTGAGCTGCCTGATATTGGGGCTGAGAATTGAACTCAGGCCTTCTGCAAGAAGAATGTGTGCTCTTAACCACTGAGCCATGCCTTCAGCCCATTTTCTTTAAAAAAAAAAACCTTTATTTAATTATGTATATGGGTGTTTGGCCTGCATATACATCTATGTACCACATGTGCACAGTGACTTGGATGCCAAAAGAGAGTGTTAAATCCCTTGGCATTGGAGTTACAGATGGTTGTGAGCTAAATGTGGGTGCTGGGAATAGAACCTGGGTCCTCTGGAAGATCACCCAGTACTCGACCTCTGAGCCATATCTTTGGCCCCAAAGATAGACTTATTTACTATAGAAAAAAAGCATAAAGATTTAGTATGGTTATATATACTTCAGACAGCATATTATGCCATTAATCTGTGAAAAATGTTTTGAAATATTGTCATGTATTTACCAAAGAGTTAACATGTACAAAATGCTAATATGCTAAATTGATAAATAATTAGAACAATAAAATGAGCTGGGCATGGTGGCACTGGACAGTCATTCTAGCACTTGGGAGGTAGAGGCCGGAATATCAAGAGCTCAAGATTTGGGTCTGGAGAGATGGTTCAGCAGTTTAGAGCTCTGGTTTCTCTTCCAGAGGAACTGGATTCCCAGCACCCATGTGGTGTCTCACAACAGTCTGTAACTCCAGTTCCAGGGGATCCAACACCCTCTTCTGGCCTCAGGAAACACCAGGCATGCAAGCAAGGTGCAGGCATACATGCATGGCATAATTCCCATACACATACAAAAAAAAATTAAAAATCAGAGTTCAAGTTTATCCTCGCTCGGCTACATAGCAAGTTGGAGACCAGTCTGGGCATGAGACTCTGTCTCATAATAAATACGATAATAAACAAACAAACAAATAATAAAGGAACAAGAAGAAAGAAGAAATCCAAGGGAAAGCACTCGGGGTACAAGACTGAGAAACGGAGTGTAATCCCAGCACTCCGTTTCTGGCTCTGGTTTGTACTCTGGCCTCCACAATGGTGCCCAGCACACGCCCTCACACACATGTACACGTGCATGCACAGAGACAAACGAATGCTGAAAAGAAGAGCGATGGCGGCGAGCCTAGAAGGATTTCTCGGAAGCATTTCGGAATGAGTGAAGCGAAAGTCAGGATGGCAGGTCTGAAAACCGACACCATTTATGTGCAGTAAACAGTACTAGAGCCCGGGTATGTATGAAGTTGCCTTTAAAAGGGAAAGAAGTCTGTCACAATTTTTCAAAGAAACGGGAGCATAAACGGTCATATGAATGTGGTCTGTTTCCATCATGGATCTACACGGATAACCAAGCAGCTGGTGGCAGTTCATTTACAAGATACACGCTCAACTCCATCCTTGGTACCCAGCAGTCTTTGCAGGTACCTGAGGGTCTTTCTACACACCAGGAAAAGCAAAAGTTCCTTAAATCCTACTTTTGCCCTTAATGCCTGTTTTTTGTTTGTTTTCTTTTGGCTCCAATTTAAGAAAGAAAACATGGAAGCTAACAAAATAAACAAACAAAAACAGCCTATTTTCATCATAAATAGAAAATGAGTTAAACATGAAATAACTAGAAAGTAGAAAAAAAAATTTTAACTGGGCTGGTGAGATGGCTCAGTTGATAAAGGGACTTGCTGCCAAGTCTGACCAGCTGAGTTTGATATCTGGGACCTACATAGGAGAAGGAAAGGACCGACTACCTCCCCCACACACAGTAAATAAATATGATTTTAAAAGATAAATTTAGTCTTCCTTTGGCTGGCATGAAAGCCCCTTCCACCCTTTATGATACTTAAGGACCAAAAGATGTTTGCTGAGGGAATAACTGTTTCATTGCCTTCTTCGAGGTTGTTTGACGCTCTGGTCATGAACCACCTTAGAAACCCCGGCGGTCCAGCCACAGCCACCAACTCAAATGCTGATTCAATCTAAGCCTTATTTCTCTAGTTGGTATATCGGCTCTGGGAACGATGTGGCTCCTTCTGCCAGCCCAGATAGCTGGATGGTGTTAGGTTTCTTAAACTACTCCATGCTGTTGCTTCCCGGGAAAGCTGAAGTCCCCACAGACGTTTTGAAGAAGCGAAATCAGGAGATGACGCTCAGGTCTATGTTTGACTGGCCACAGAATTTAAGTCCCTGCTCCCTTCCTTTCCCTCCCTTAGAAAGATGATCTCATGTGTGGAGGAGCTAAAGTAGATGTTCAAATGACAGCGCGGGATAGGTAAAGGTCCTTGGAAGGGAAAAGGACTCATGGAGAGGCTGTTTAAAGCATCCCGTCCTGTTTCTCAAGGTTGGGAAGGATCTTAAGAATAGAATCGAAGACTGGTAATTACAAACTGATGGTTATTGTGCTTCCCCCAGGAAGTGCACAAATTACAGAGTGTCTGTTCCCTCTGCCTTCCTCCTGAGAAAAACAGTTAGGGGCATTTGACACCTGGACACACCTGGGCTGCCCCGTCTTAGGCTGAGGCGGTTTTGTCTCGAAGTCTTCTGTCCTTAGTCATTTATCCCTCCTTCCCTGATTCTCTCTGGTGAAGGTTGCCGTTCACCGGTCCCCCTCTGCCTCCACCGTGGCTCCAGAGAGATGAAATGGCAAGAAAGTCAACACGGATGAGGTCATGGAAAGCAGATGCTGGGTCCACGCTCCTCACACAAGGCAGCCTTTCATTTCCTTGGAAAATCCCACCGCAGGGCCCCCGTGGAGAAATGGTCGCCCCCAGGACTCCTGTTTATTTAGCTTTGGCTTGGGAGGCCAGGGCTGGCTGACACAAGCGCCACCCTTTTTTAAGCCACGCTGACCTCAAGTTGGCAGAGTTTGTGTGAGGGGCTCCTACAGGGGAAGCTCGTGGAATTTTCCTGCAGCCATTTTGACTGCTACAGGAGCAGCTGTTTGCCTTACAGTTGTTTTGATGTGGGGACATTTTGAGTCAACCCAAACCCAGCTATAAACTTCTACCTTTCCAAAAAGAAAAAGAAAAAAAAAAAGTAAGAGCACAGATACCTTTATCTTCCTCTTGAGCCTCACGCTTATTGATCTTTATGGCTAAATAATATCCACTTATAATATACGACTCTTTCTTAGTTCACCCACTGACAGATGTCCGGGCTATTGAGTCACAAGCACAGATGTTCAGAAACCGCTAAAGTAGTGGTTCTCAACCTGCGGGTCACAACCCCTTCGGAGTTGAATGATCCTTTCACAGGGGCTGCCTAAAACTATCGGAAAATACAGGTATTTACATTATAATTTATAACAGTAAAAAAAACAGTAATAAAGTAGCAATGAAATGATTTTATGGTTGAGGGTCACCACAATATGAGGAACTATAATAAAGGGCGCAGCATTAGGAGGTTGAGAACCACTGCTCTAAAGGAAGCTGACTTGAATTCTTTTGGATGTATTCCTAGGTATGGCACAGCTGAATTATATAGCAATTTTATTTTTCTTTTCATTTCTCTCTCTCTCTCTTTTTTTTTTTTTTTTTTTTTTTTTTTTTTTTTTTTTTTTTTGAGGATCCCTGCACTGGTTCCCATAGCAAATGGACTAATCACTTGTCCACAAACAGTATCTATACAAGTTTCTTTACCCCTGTATCCTCGTCAGCACCCCACACCTTTGATGATAGCCCTTCTGACTGGGGTGAATCACAATGCAGTTTTGCTTTGTATTTCCCCGATGATTGAGTTTACTGATTTTTCTCCCATGTGTTTATTGGTCATTTGTATTGCCGTTGGTATGTACTCAGGTCATTTCCCCGTGTTGGCTGGATTACCTGGTCTTCGGTCGTTCAAGTTTAGTTCTTTCTATAGTCTGAATATTAATCCTCTGGAAGATGAGTAGCTGACACAGATTACTGTCCTTGAGTTTGTGGCGTAGCTTGTGGTAGCTTTGGATCCTCAGTCCTCAGGCCTCAGCTTCCTTACAGCCCGGGTTAGGGACACGTATCACCCCACCCAGGTCTGTTTAAATGTATCCAGATCATAGCCGAAGCTGCCTTTAGAATTTCTTTTGCTTAACCCACTGCTTCTGATAGACTGTATTTCTGGTTTCTTTTGGTCTAAGGCTCTTTAAGTTTCTCCTCTGTTTTCTTTAATAACCACATAGCATATAATATGATACCCACAGAACAACGACAAAGCATATCCCCCATTGTTCAGTCTCCCGGGCTTGGATGGCTTCTGTTGCTTGTGATTTCTCGTTACTTACTATGACCTAATAAAAAGTACCATGTGATTTCATCCTCTGTAATGTTTAAGTCTTGCATTGTGGCGTAAAATAGGATCTGTTTTGGAGAAAATCCCAGGAGCTGCTGAAAAGAATGTGCAGTTGTTGAATAGAATGTCTACGAGTTCTGTGGATAGCTGTCTGTTAAGTCCACGTGACCCATAGTATAGCTTAACATTACTCTGACATTTCTCTGCTAATTTGGGGGGAGGGGACGGGCGCTCTACCTATTGATGTTGCTACGGTCTGGAAATCACTCATTACTACATAGATATCCCTCTGGATCCCATAGTGTTGGTTTTATGTCTCAGGGCGTGCAGTTTTACAACCATGTTATCTTCCGGTTGGACTGTTGCTCCTTTATTAGTGTTTGGGGACCGTCTTGTCTCTTCTGATTGGTTTTGGCTTGATTTCTGCTCTGTCAGATCTACAGAGTGTAACTGTTCCTTTTTGCTTCCTGGTTGCGTTTGCTGGGAATATTAATTTCCACTCTTATACTTTCAGTCCGTGTCTATCTTTGCCAGTGGATGAGGTGAGTATTTTGCAGATAGCAAACACTTGCCTATCATTTGGGTGTAACCACCCAGTCTGTGTTTGTTAAGTGGAGAACTAAGACCATTTACATTCAGGGATATAATAGAAATCTATGAACCAACAGCTGTCATTTAGTTTCTTTCTTTCTTTTTTTTTTTTTTTTTTTCGAGACAGGGTTTCTCTGTGCAGCTTTTTGGAGCCTGTCCTAGAACTTACTCTGTAGACCAGACTGGCCTCAAACTCACAGAGATCCACCTGCCTCTGCCTCACAAGTGCTGGGATTAAAGGCATGCGCCACCACTGCCCAGCTGTTATTTAGTTTCTTAAGGTCTGATTTTTTCTTAATTTTTGTGGGCTTGGCTGATCTTCTAGTGAGATTTCTTTCTGCCTTTCCTCTTGCGGCTGTCCTTGTCTTCCTCCTCGGCGCATAGGATTCCCTTAAGTGTCTTCCTTGGGGCTGGCTTAATGGTCACGATACTTTTAGCGCGTGCTGGTCCTACAGGACCTTTGTTTCTAATTTAATTTGGAAGGATAGTATTGATAGATATAGCAAACTAGATTGACAGTAATATTCTTCCAGGTCTTGAGGACTAAATCTGTAATTTCTTGGCCTTTGGGATTTCTGCTGAGACATCTGATGTCATCCCGATGGATCTGTCTTTATAGGCAACTTGGCACTTCTTCCTTGAAGCTTTTAATATTCTCTCTTTATTTCTGCTCTTGGCATCTTAACGACACTATGTCTTAAGGAGGTTCTTTTCTGATCATGTCTCTTTGGGATTCCTCATACATTCCATGTCTAATGTCAACAATATATATGGAATATTAATATACACCCCTCTGTAAATACTTCAAAGCTAATACATTAATTGCAAGTTTTTTTGCTTTGACATAACAAGATGCAGCTGCTATACTTTGTGAGAACAAAGTTGGTCTCAATAGCCATCAAGATCAAAATATGAAATTTCCTCTCATCATCATCATCATTATTATTTTAGTTTTTCGAGACAGGGTTTCCCTGTGTAGCCCTAACTGTTCTGGAACTGACTTTGAAGACCAGGCTGACCTTGAACTCATAGAACCCTGCCTCTGCCTCCCAAGTGCTAGGATTAAAGGTGTGTGCCGGCACCACTCAGTCCCTCTCACTATCGTAACAGACATCAAAATGAAGCTATATAACTCCCACTATCAAATTCATTCTTGGTCATAGTCATTGTATCTGCCCATGGATGATGATAATTATTTCTCTAATTCAATCATACTCCCATATAATTATTTCATAACCTAAAACCAATTCAAATTTCACAGATAACTATCGACAAACCTTACATAAAATAAGGAGGGAAGAGCGCGCACGCACACACACACAGACACACTGCTGAGCATGCGGCTCTGAAAGTGAGTTCTGTAAACAGAACATTTCTGTTGCTTCTTTGTCCTCTTACTCGTCCAGTGTTCTCAGATGGCTGTAGTTCCTGACCCGGTGCGCTGACTCAGCCTTTGTCCTGGGTCAGCTAATCTCAGTAACTCTTACTTTTTTCTGTTTGTTCTTTCACTGTGGATAAAACGTGGTGCTCCTTGCAACCACTGTGTAGCAAGATCCTGGCTTTCCCTTGGTCACTAGGCTCAGTCATCCCACCCTACAGAACGAGCCCTGTTTATGTCCCACTTGCTGTCTGGGTGGCACAAGGATTCTCAAGTGGCCAGATGGCAGTCTGATGCTCCATTCTGATGAAATTGGGATAGTCCCTCTTCTGGGGATGAAGGTCTCCAAACCAGCACAGGCCTATATTGGGGTGGAAACAGAGTATCTGGGCAGGTTATTCGTTGTGAGCTCTCCACTCGCAGACCCAGGCTGAGAGCTCCCCACAGGATTGATCCCTGGCTACAGGCACACTGCCATCACCTGCTGGTTGCTGAGTCAAAGCCTGTGCAGCATTGTGCAGTGCACAGCCTGTCATTCCAGGAGCTGCCTCCCTTTTGGAACTGTAACAGAATCCCCAGCAGGCCTTTTCACTGTTCACTGGGCCCGACGCTTCCAAGTGATGGAGTTCGGGGTAGGCCAGTGAAGCCCATTTTCAAGGCCACTGCTAAACTTCTGTGGCTTCAGAAGGAGTCCCAGCTGTGTCAGCGTTCCCCAAAGATGGAACAGAAAGGCCAGAGGAAGGGTGGGTTCCAAGAATCTGTATGCCACTTCTGACAAGAAAAAGTCTACCACCTTGACCCCACCTAGAGATCTTCTCCCTTCCTCACATAGGCCTGTTTTTACAGCCCTGGCTACCTTCCCTGCACTCACTAACCTCCCACAGCCTCTCAGTGCCTCTGCTGTCTCCTCTGTCTCCTTTTAAAGTCCCTTCCCAGCTTGCCCTGCTCCCTCCTCCAAGATATCTGGGGCTCTGTCTACACAGGCCAGCCAATGGTTCTCCTTTCTCTCTTCCAAGCTTCTTTAGCCCTGACCTGTCCTTTCCTCCAGGGACTAGAACCAAGACACCATTTTGGTCTGAGATACTTCCTGGGATGCCTACACATCTGGTCACATCAACCCCAGCTCACCTGATGGCTCAGCAGATCATGGCAGTTGCTGTACAAACCTGATGACCTGAGCTCTTTGCTTAGAACCCCTGTAATGGTGGGAAAACAGAATTGACACCGCAAACGTGTCCTCTGACCTCCACATGTGAGCCATGGCACGCCTGCTGCACCCCCCTTTCACACCACAGGCACTACGTGTCAACAGCATGTGTGCGTTGTCACATCGGTCTCTGTCCTGTTGGACACAAGACCTGCTGGTTCGTCTGGAAGTTTACCTCCATAGTGGTTGCCATGTGTCCACTGATAAAAAATAAGGGGTGTCCACATATCAGGCCTAGAGAAATACCTGGTCTGCAGCGGGGTGGTGATCGACAGATTGCAGTCAGAGTGAACCCATCAGCTCAGCACCCGTGCACCTAGAGCATAGGACAGGCTACTGGATCCTGGGTCTGCAGGAGAAACCAAAGTTTACTAAAGTAGTGAAGACAAGGAGTGCTGGGGCTGCTTGGAACAACATCTGCAGGTAGACCCTGGCGTGGCTGGGTGAAGGAGGTGTTTCACCTGCATGGGTATAGTCTTCATACCACCCAGGGAGCTAGAGATGGGCCCTTGGACACCAGGGATCATGCTGAAGACAACATGCCCACCCCTGCTATTGGCCAAAGGGAAGAGCATCAGGAGGGGCCATTAGCAGAAAAGGAGACCACAAGAAAAAGAGGGGGACTTGAAAGAAAATGTAGCAACTTTAAAAATAAAAAGGCAAAGTGGTGTTCTTTCTCAGTTCTAAATTCTGTCCAGTGAAGTTGTGTGATTAGGAGAGAGTGACAGGGGAGGGAGAGAGTAGAGGCCTTTGAGTCACTCATGCCCCTGTAAGGAACCCCCCACCCACGCTTCTCCAAGTAACCCCAATACATGCTCACTGTTTCACTAAATTAGACTTGGGTGGAATTGTTTCTTTGCTCTGTCATGATGCCCTATCTGGAGCAAGTTTGTCACATCTGTCTGGGACAAGGTATAGAGCATGTATCACAGCTGGTCGCTGCGCAAAGTTGAAAGATGGTACTCAAGGTCACCCAGAGAGTTCACAGGGAAACCTCCCGTCTTTGGATTACAAACCCTGCTTTTGGGTTTAGCTTGCTCTTTCACTGCCCGTATAGACCAGGTCTTAGTTCTCCCCTTTGTAAATGAGAGGCTGGCCTGATCAGCATTACCCTGCTTACTGCCCAGGGACCATAGTCAGTCCTATGTGATGGCCTCAGTATAAATGAGACAGCAGAAGAAGGCCACAGAAACATCTAAGGATGCACATAGCCTATGTGTGCTGGCCTGAAGCCGGCGGCCTACTCTGCTGGACCACATTGTCTTTTTCTGCAGGCATCTTTCAGAGGAGGAAGTTGTAGGTCTCTAGAGGTCTTCCTAGGTAGGTAAACATGGACAAACTAAGGTGGGGAAAGGAGAATGCCATTCAGGAATATGAAGGATAGTGTACTCTCCGACTGAGACCAATGGTCACATCCTTGCCTAAGCGGGACTGCACCTGCCCCTTCAGCTGGATCTCAAAGTCTGATTTGGAGCAGACAAAGCCTTCTGGACACAGCCACACCCGGCCACCTTAAGTGATGATCATGGAGATGTTCTCAAAGAAAGAAAAAGGAAAAAAGAAAGAAAGAAAAAGAGAAAGAAAGAAAAAGGGAGGGAGAAAGAAAGAAGGAAAGAAAGAAAGGAAGAAAGAGAGAAAAGGAGAGGGATTTAGATACAGTGGTACACATCTACTTCCAACTATCCAGGAGACTGAGGCCGGAAGATTGATTGAGTCCAGGAATTTGAGGCAAGCCTGGGCAGCATATCCAGACTTTGTCTCAAAACAGAAAACAGACTAAGCAATTGAAACGAACTGACAAATTATCCATCTTTGATGACGGATTAAAAAGTCCCTCAGTGACAGAGAGCACAGTCAGGATTTAGACGCTCACAGAGATGGTGAACTCAGCATCGGGGCTTTGGAGCCCAGCTGGCATGGCCACAGGCCCCTGCAGGAGGTCTGGATGGAGTGTGCCCTGAGTCATCTCAGGCATCCAAAGCCAGGGGAGTCATGACAGAGAGTGATGAACACCTTGGCTAAGACCAACGTCAGTGCTATGTCTGGAAGGTGAGTCAGGGGCCCACAGAACGAAGCCCTTACATTCCTGGAGATGGCTTCATCTTATTGTGTTTCCTTCCCAAAGCAACCTCAATGGAACAGCAGCTCCCCAGTTCATATTTCTACAGTGCAAAGGGCTGGTGTGTGTCTTGGTTCCCAGGCATAGTGCGGCTTGAAAACCAGACTCCTGTGGGATCTTAAAGTGTCACAAACTCTCTAACTCTCCGTTCCATCCAGACCACAAGCATCTTTCCAGTGTTTGTGGAGCAACTACTATGCATCAGACTTTGTGTCCCAACCCACCGCAATCCCCCAAGACACATCGTCCCTCCTGCCCTGAACAGCATACAGTCTAGGGCTAGAGGACTCTCCACAGCAAGGAAAACCAGATTTCATTTTCTGTGGCAGGTTCTCACTAGGTAGGCCTAGCTAGCCTGGAACTTTCTACGTAGACAAGGATAGTCATGAACTCACAGAGATCCACCTGCCTCTGCCTCCCAAGGGCTTGGATCAAAGGTGTGGGCCACAATGCCCATTGAGACAAACCATTCTTGCAACTTGCTACAAACTGTAAAGTAGATGAGGTAGGAGTGTCAGTAGGTCTCAAGGATGGAGGGAGATGCTTCCTCTTTCAATGGACTTCCCAGGGTCAGAAGGGGCCCTGATCCTGCTAAGCCATCCGGCCCAGAACATAAAAGTTTCTCTACAGTGAAGTCCCAAATTATGCAGTGGGACACAAAACTCCCAGGGGCATAGTCAAGCGGCCCACAGATACTTTTGACTTTGTAGACAGAGAAACTTGAACTCCTATTCTGGGTTTGTCACTAGCTGTGTTGTCTGCGACAAACCAGTTAACCCCTCCCCCGAGCCTCATTCCCACACCTGTAACAACAGTACAGTTCTTGGGAGCTCTCCTTAGTTGGCGGAGGGATTAGAACCAGTGTTTCTAAAATGATTAGCAGAAAGGAAGTCATGTTCAAACTACCCTTGAGAGGCGACCTTTCTCATTTCTCGGTTAAGAGGTCCCATCTGCCCGCAATGTTGCTCAGTCAGCCTTCAGGGCTAGGAAGCCCTGTCTTGTGTATAACCTGAAAGGAGCCTGTTGCCCTCTCTCAGTGGAGCCTGACAGCAAGGAGAGAGGGGCCGAGAGCCACGTCATCATCAGGGCTCTTCACTAGCTCCGCTCAGAGAAGACACAGGATCTGGTCTTCTGCTGGGATCAAAGCAACACAGCACTGGAGGCTCCATGCACTGAACCTGCGCAGATCCAGAATAGGGGAGACCAGGCCTGGGATTGAGCAAGGGTCCAGGCAGGAATATAGCAATGGGTCGTGAGGGACTCCAAACCCAGCTTCCTCGGTCCCTTACTGCTTGGGAAAATAGCTTAGCTTTCCTGTCTCTCAGGTCTGTTGTCTGTATCTGTATAACTGTGGTAACGGTATAAAGACTCCCCCCTGCCCTCATCAGATACTAGAACATGGCCTGGCCCAGAATGTCATAGTCCCAATGGCAGTGAAGACACTCTACTGAGTCAATAGATACTAAAAATCGAATTCCCTAGGACTCTCACACTGGGAGAAGAAAAAGGGCTGGGGCCCTGGTGCCAGCTAAAGGGGGAACTTGTCTCCCTGAAAGAGATTTCACAAAGCTCAGACCCCTTTGCAAGGCGATGGTGAAGGTTGGACCCTGCATTGACTGGACCGCTTAGTTATGCATCCTATCAGGTCCCTGGGAAAAAGGACTGTCAGGGAGGGGTGTGATTGTGGTGTTGCGCAATCGCTGGACCTTGTCACTCTTCCCAGTGTGGTCACAATGATTAAATCTTCTCTCTCTGCTTTTCACTGATTTTTGTCTGTTTAATTGGCCTGTTGAGACAGGAGGCTGAGCCTAGCTTGTTAGGGCTGTAAGAGTCTAAGCTCTAACCCTAACACCTATGATGATGTGAAGACTATGCGTTAGCCACTTGTAACAGGGGTGCCCATCATGGGCCCCCAGGCTTTATGATCACAAGAACAGCTAGAGAGCCTACAGGACAGACACACAGACACTCTTACACAGCACATCTTGAGGACACTCCTGGTGAATCTAACTGCTGCAACCTATAGCAGCATCTTTAGACCAGGCCAGGTCACGTGGTGCCACCTTGACCTCACTAAGATTGGCCTCTTTTAGCTAGACAGAAAGCAGGCAAGAAAATAAAATTGTTCTGCAATTTCTAATGGACAGAATTTTCAGGTGACATTTGGAGGGAGGTCCTAGAGAGGGCGATGAGTCTGTACTAAAGAGCAAAAGGCTTGTGTGTGTGTGTGTGTGTGTGTGTGTGTGTGTGTGTTATGTCACAGCATATATGTAGAGGCTAAAGAACAATTTGGGGGTGTTAGTTTAGCCTTCCACCTTGTTTTAGGCCAGGTGTCTCTTGTTTGTACCTCTTCAGTATGTACTCTAGGCTAGCTGGCCAGTGAGCTTCAAGGGGATTCCCATCTCCTACCATCTCATGGTAAGAGGGCTAGGACTGCAGCTTTGTAGTATGCTCTTTTGTTTTTGTTTTTGTAGTACTGTTGTCTTCTGTGGGTTTCCAGGTTATCAGGCTTGCGCAGGGAACACTGTTACCCACTGAGCCCTCTTGCAGTCCTTGTGAAGCCTCTTTTTAGACAGTCATATTTAATTTGTCTAGTGGCTGGCCCAGCAATAGTATGTTACCCCTAGCTCCTATCCCTAGCACTTAGTCTCCCAGGTGCTTAGAGATGGTTAAAGACGGGGCTGAATCCTCTGCAGGTTGCCCTCAGAGCCCAAGGTGAGATGTGGGATGCAATGGGAACAGGAAGAGAGACCAAGCAGGCCAGAAGGAGGGGGAAGCTCCTGAGGCTCCCGAGATAGTATCTTGGCCAGGCTGTTTATCCTGACCCGATCATTACACCAGGTAAACATGTATCAAAATGCCACCCCGTGTTCCATCAATCCGAGCAACTATGAGTCACTAAACCAAAAAACAAAAAGCAAAAGGTGTTGTCCCCTCTCCTCAAGGCTCATCGCAGAAGATGAGGCGGAAAGATGGTAAGAATTGGAGACTGTGGACAAGTACAGCAAAGCAGTGTTTTCCAGACACAACAGGGCAGTTCCACGTGACAACTCCGCGGCAATGACAGCATCCGTATGCATCCGCCAAAAGACGTGCATAGGATCAAAGCCAGACCAAACCCCAGCACGGAGGGGGAGGTGGACAGGAAGTCCCACCCTTTGCTGAGGGGTTCTTGGCAACATGGCTGTTGGGAGAGCTAGTTCTCTTTAAGATTGTAACACCTGATAGGTCAACCACACTCCAGGGTAGCACTTGGGTAATACAAATAGGATTTTATGGGTGTTAAAAAAAAGAAGACTTGAATTTGGGTGGGTAGGAAGATGAGGCTGGAGTTGCGGAGAGATGGGGGAGGGGAGTGAATAGGATTAAAATAGACGGCATGAAATTCTCAAAGAATCAATAACTTTATTATCTTTAAAATGTTCCGAAATGGGCATAGGAGCTGTCAAAAGGGCTAGAGGGACCAGGATCATCCAAATGGCCACTTCTTGGTGTAAAAAGAGTCTAAGTCTGAGCACTCCTGTCCAGTCTACAGTGAGGCATTCTTGCCTCCTGCCAAACTATGGAGGATGGAGGAACCCTGTGTGTTTGCCCACAGAAGGCTTTGTGGAAAACGGGGCTGGGCAGAAGAGCCCCATTGCCTGGTGGTTCATTTGGAAGTAATGAGGCAATCCCTTGGGCAGGGTCCCTAGGCACTTTCTCTGCAACACATCCAGAGATCTTTGTATTGCATTGAAGAGGAGTCTGTGCTTGCCATCCTTTTCCTCTCAGGGTCAAACCTCCTCTAACCCTGGGCTTCACGCACCAGGACTCTGGAGGTCAGGGAAGATTAAAGGAACTGGAGGAGGGTATGGGGACCAGGAGCTTTTGAAGAGAAGGTGAACATCTGGAGGGGCAGGTGTGAGGTGGCCCAAGCCAGATGGTGGCAGGTGGTGGGGGTTCTGTGAAGACCAATTAGGGATCATGGAAGCTGACAGTTGGGCAGGTGTCGGGTTGCTGCGGAAGAGATTTGTGCAGGTGAAACCAAGATTGGTTTTCAGTGTTTGATCACGGTTTGTAGCCGCCTTTCAAGCCTTGCCTACACAGGCAGCAGATTCTCTTCGTGGCAGAATAGCTTGGGGAGTAGCTAGAGAAATGAAAAGGAGAGTGGAAGGGGTAAGGCAGACCCACGCCTCATATCTGCAAAGCCATAAAGAACAGCTCTGAGAACCACTTCTGAAAGCTTCATTTGGTCTCAGATGCTGACCAGAGGTGGCCTGAAGTTCTTTGTCCCTTTGGGCCCCTGTGTGTGAACATTTGAGTCTGGAAACAGGTGCCTGCAGAGTGCTGTCCCGCCCCCACAGGGGTCCTGTGACTACTGTCTTCCTAAAGCTCGCAGTCCTGGGATCTGAAACAGAGTTGGCCCTTGAGGTCTGTGGATGGTCCTGGATACCTTCATGGACAAATGCTAAGGAATGCTGGGGTGGGCTGTGGGGTGGGGGTGAAGTGGGGGTGTGTGAACGATTGGCTTGGATGGTTAGGTCCCATCCAAGTGGGAAAGGCCAAAGGTCCTGAGAGCCCACTTCAGCATGAGCAATTGATTCCATCTGACCTAGGATATGAAATCAGCAAAAAAGAGAAGCCTTTAGGACAGCCACTCTTATGGGCAGAATGATCACTCACTTTGAGGCAGTGCTGAGACTGAATAGGTTTTCTGTTTGATCCTTTCTTCTTTCCTTCCTTCCTTCCTTCCTTCCTTCCTTCCTTCCTTCCTTCCTTCCTTTCTTTATTTTAAGAAACAGAGTCTGTCTAGTTTTTTAACCCTGGCCAGCCTGGCCTTGAACGTATATGGATCCTCTGCCTCTGCCTTCTGAGTACTGTGCCTAGGAAACACCCCTCCACCCCTCCATGCTTCTGGGATTGAAGTCAGAGCTTCCCAAGGTCTTGGCAAGCAAGTACTCTACCAGCTGAGCTCTATCCTCAGCCCTCTGTAAAACATTTTTAAATGGCATTTTTGGGAAACCTATTGTTCAGTGAAGCCCAATTGCAAGGTTCTTTTCTTCTTTTTAAATGTGTTTCCGAAGTCTGGGGTGTGGTTTGCTGTCCCTGGGTGGTGGTTCTCTCCTTCAGGAGGGTCTCAGCCTGTAGCTGTGCAGACTAGTCCTCTGGGGAAGGCTGAGGTAGGAGGGAGCCTAGAGGCAGGTGGCAGTCGGCTTTCCCACCCTCCCCTTTCTGCTCGCCAGCTCACTGAACAGCACGTGCAGCTGTGCAGCCAGGACCATGGGAGTGCAAGAGCCACCAAGAGACTTCGACAGGTAAGAGAGATGTAGCTGGAAATATGGGGAAAGCGAGAAGGGCTGAGTGGGCTCTGGGGTTCAGAGTAACCAGAGAAGGGTTTAGTGCAGAAAGAAAGAGGCGCCACACAGGAGAAAACACGGATACTGAAAGAGCAGGACTTAATCCTGCAGTTTATGCAGGGAACTCCGGGTGACTTATATTGTTGGTAATGGTTTTGCTGAGATGCACGGATGGCTTTTTATTGACTTTGTTACCAAGAGCAGGAAATCTAAAATGAAAGTCCAAGTCATTGATCTTGAAGGAACCATCACGACCGTTCATTTACAAGCACTCCCTGTTATGGAAGACGCAGGAGGAGGATCTCGCACACAGTCTCCCACACAGAGGAACTCCCACACGGAGGGACTCTCACACAGAGGGTCTCCCACACGGAAGGTCTCCCACAGAGGGTCTCCTATATGGAGGGACGGAAGGGACTCCCACATGGAGGGTCTCTCCCACACAGAGGGTCTCCCACACGGAGGGTCTCTCACACAGAAGGTCTCCCACACGGAGGGTCTCTCACATGGAGGGTCTCTCACACAGAGCGTTTCCTATGTAGTCTTCTGTGCAGTTCTTTTACAACGAGCATCTTCTACATAGTGTACATGAAGAGATATTGATTGGGGGTGAGGTCAATCTGTGATACATGAGGGTCTGGCTCATACAAAGAAGGAAGGAGAAAGAAAGAAAAGAAAGAAAGAAAGGAAGGAAGGAAGGAAGGAAGGAAGAAAGAAAGAAAGAAAAAGAAAGAGAGAGAGAGAGAGAGAGAGAGAGAGAGAGAGAGAGAGCCTCTCACTACCCATCTTCAGGTCCACTTTATGAAGTTTTAGTAGTTAAACCAGGCAAGTGCTTCACCATTGAGCTATACCCTGATCTTGGACTATTTTTAGAGTTTTTTTATACACGGGATTATAGAATACATATTACCCAGTTTCTTTAACTCAGAACGATGCTCTTGAGAATGTTCCATTTGTGAGTGTGAGTGTGTGTGTGCATTTTTTTTATTGCTGTGTGATATCCCATCATATCAAATATGTCACAATGAGTTTGTGTATTCATTTGGTAATGGACACTTGGGCTATTCATGGTATTTGTCTACTGCAAATTAAGCTTTTACATGGTTTCATTTCTTTTTGGGTAGATACTTGAAGATGAAGCTGCGAAATTGTAGAATAAGTGTATTTTTAACTTGCCAGAAGCTATCTGTTGTTTTCTCAAGCGTTTTTAATATTATAATATTAGCAGCATTATGAGCGTTCTGGTTGCCTATATTTTTTTGCTAGCACCTTGCACTGTGAGTTCTTAAGCTTTAGCCATTCTGATTGTGTGTGTGTGTGTGTATTGTGGTTTTACTTTGCACTTCCTAGTGGCTAAAGATGGGCATCATTTCATGTGGTTTTGACTATATATCTTCCTTGGTGGTGTCTGTTCAAATATTTTCCCCATATTTGTTTATTTTCTTTTCTGTTTGATTTTTTTTCTTAATTTGAAAATTATACTTATTTACATATTTGTGTGTGTGTGTCCTCACACACATGCGTGCTGCAGCATCTATGTAGAGGTCAGAGGAGCTGCTTCTCTCCTTCTACCATGTGGGTCCTGGGGAAGGAACTCAGGGCAGCAGACTTGGCAGCAATTTTGTCCACCCTTCTTAAGTTCTTACTAAGCTCTTTTTCTTTTCTCTTTCTTTCTTTTTTTCTTTTTTGTTTGTTTTTCAAGACTGGGTTTCTTTGTGTAGTCCTGGTTGTCCTGGATCTTTCTCTATAGAACAGACTGGCCTTGAACTCAGATCCACCTGCTTCTGCTTCCTGAGTTCTGGGATTAAAGGTGTGTACCTGGCTTGGTCATGGTGTTTGATTATAGCAATAGAAAATAAACAAATATAGTGATTTTTGCTTTTACCTTTCAAAACTATTGAATTTTGTTTTGATGGGCCATAAAAAATTTTGGGGTGAACTCAGCTGTAAACAGAGTTTCCTGTCCTGACCACCCAGTCTCACATAACTGACTCAGAGGCTGAATACTAATTTTAAATGCTCAGCCAATAGCTCAGGTTTATTTTTAACTAACTCTTATACTTTAAGTTAACCCATATTCCTTATTTACACTCTGTCATGGGGTGATACCTTTATTAGCATGGCACATTCATCTCCTGCTATCTCTGCATTTGGCTGGTCACTCCTGACTCCGCCCTTCTCCTTCCCATCATCCTTAATTTGGTTGCCCTGCCTATACTTCCTGCCTGGCCAATCAGTGCTTTATTAAACCAATCAAGTGACAAATCTTTACGGTGTACAAGACGACTATTTCACAACACCCAACTTTTTAAAGTTCTCCATGAGGCTTTGCTGAGGGGGGTCTGAAGTGACCTTTGCTTTAAGTCTGTGTATACTTACTTTTCTATTGCTGTGATAAAACCCCACGACCAAGGCCAATTATAGAAGCAAGGGTTTGTTTTGGAGCCATAGTTCTGGAGGTTTAGGGCCCATAATGGCCAAGCAAGACATAGTAGTGAAAAGAGCTGAGAGTTTACATCTTGAGCCACAAACAGGAAGTAGAGAGAGCACACTAGGAACAGTGCACAGTTTTTGAGACTTCAAAGCCTGTTCCCTCAGTGATAGACTTCCTTCAGCCATGCCAAACCTCCTAAGCCTTCCAAACAGGGCTACTGACTAGGACCAAGTTTTCAAATAACTAGAGACTTAAGGGAGATATCTCATTCGAACCACCACAGTATGTTTTATTTAGGCTGTGTAGTCAGACTTTCTTTGAACCTCCAGCTCCCAAATAATGACAAGCAGACTTCTTATTAAGTATGAAATCTTGACCCTAGCTTAGGCTTATTCCAAAATAAGTCGTAAAACTTAAATTAACCTTTTTATGTTAGTCGATATTCTGACATGTGGCTTCTTACCTCTCCTCCATACTGTACATCTGACTTCCTCCTCATCTCACTGGCAAATTCCCCGCCTCTCAGAGTGTTCCTCTAGATCCTTTCTCTCCCCGGAAGTCCCGCCTATTCTCTCCTATCTAGCTATTGGATGTTCAGCTCTTTATTAAACCAATCAGATGGTGCCTTAGGCAAATGAAGTAAAACAGACACATTTTTACACAATGGGATCAAATATTCTGCAACAGCCTTGGACCATAATGAAACCCTTTCTGGGATATTACAGAGTTCAGTGGCGTTGGGTGACATCTCTCCCCTCTGACCGCATTTCTCTCCCTCACAGCCAGTGCAAGCTCTGGGCATTGTGTCACAAGCAGAGTTCAAGTTTCACCCTACCTTTTCACATCTGGTTTCTAGTTCCATCCTCAAGGAGACTCCTCTAACTCCAGACTCTGCCTGTTTAACCTGACAAGATTGCAATGCTGGGCCTGTGCTCTTTCTTCTGTACTGTGGCAGTGGCTCCTTGACTACTGCCAGAGTGATCCTGGGGAGTTCATCATCACCAGTAGAGGAGGGACTTGATGATCACGTTTCAAGATTTATTTTTATTTCATGTGTATAAACGTTTGTCTGCACATGTGTATGTGTACCATATGCATGCAGTACCAGTGAAGGCCAGATGGGGGCATCTGTTCTACAGATGGAAGTACAGGTGATTGAAAGACACCTTGTGGGTGCTGCTGGGAACAGAACCTGGGTTCTGTTTGATAATAGTAAGTGCTCTTAACTGCTGTTCCATTTCCCTGGCCCTATTTATTTAAGAAAAGCAACTTTAAACTTTCCTTTAGTATGTCACAGCAATTGAGATGGGACCTGGAAAGGACCCAGAGGAGCCTAAGGTCTGTAGACCTGACAGTAGCAGCAGGGACTTAGGACACTGGGGAAGGGATTACAACAGGGAGCCTGATAGCTCTGCGTTGGGATGATGGGGTTTGTGGTGTGCAGGCATGAATAGCATGAGAAAAGAATTTGATTGTCTCAAAATATCTAAACATTTCTTTTGTTGTTTACCTGTGTTTATTAATTAATTTTGTTGTTGTTGCTTTTTTGAGATGCCTCACAGGTAGCTCAGGCTAGCCTCAAACTCACTATGTAGCTAAGGCTAGCCTTGAATTTCTCATCCTTCTGTCTCACTTCTCAAGTGCTGGGATTCCAGGGATGAGCCACTACTCTAAGATAGATTCTTTTTTGTTATTGAAGTAGAAAACCTAGTATGCAGTATGCTAAGATTTCTCCTGGGACATGGATCTCAACCTTGATTAGATTAGTATCAGGAGAGTGTTCAAAATCCCAACACACAGTTTGCAACTGAAAAATATGTATGTGATATAGTCTCAGGTGTCTTTATTTAAAAAAGAACATTCTCAAAGAAGTTATTCTTTAAAAAAAAATAAAGACTTTTATTTTATGTGTATGGGTGTTCTGTCTTCATGTAAGTATATGTTCCATGTGTGTGCAGTAGCCATGAATGCCAGAAGAGGGCATTGAATCCCTTGGAATCAACTGCAGACAGTGTGAGCTGCCATGTAGGTGCTGGGAATTGAACCCCAGTCCTCTGGAAGAGCGGCCAGTGCTTGTAACCACTGACCCATCTCTTCAGACTTCAAGTACCTGTATTTGTACATTCTCTGGGCCGTGCCAGGGTGAGGCTGAAGTGGAGGACACAGCTCTGAGGTTCCCCATCACCAGTGCTGGTATCCTAGCTGGCACCATTTCTCCCTTGGGATCTCTAGCAGGTGCTCTATGTCCCTGACCTCCTGATCATCCGCTTTCTCCCCTTCTGACGAATCTTCTTACTTGGTCTCAGAAGGCAGCCCAAGAGATGAGACAGTGAGGAAGCCATACACAGTTGCTGCAGTGGGTAAGAAGGGGTGTGGGTGCTGGATGGGGGAAGGAGCAGATGTCACCATAGCCAGGGCTGGGGAGTCCCCATTGCCTCTGCCCTTCCCCTGCCCTTGTGTTTCCTTCTGCTTGTCCAGGCCCAAACATGTCTGGAGCTAGCCACTCTTTTGATGACTGCCCCAGGTCTCCTGCCCACACTTCCTCCCTCCTTCAGACTGATAAAAAGGCCCTGGAAGTCCCTTTCTATTCATCACAGGTATGTAGGCTTGTTTCCTAGGAGCCGAGCACACAATTTCTCTGTGATGGAAAGTGCCACAGGTCAGAGCACATGTCCTGCTGTTGACTTGACGACTGACCATGGGTCAACCGTTCCTCCCCCTGTAAAACCAGAAACCTGAACTCATGCCTTCGACAACATCTCCTCATGTGTGTGCAGGGAGCCTGTGCCCTTTTGAGTTAGGCCCCCGCAGTCAGCTTCAAGGGCTCTTTCCTGATCAGATGTATGTGACATCTGGTAGGTGTTGATTGTGCCCTCCCCTGTTGATATTGCCCAAGTCTGACAGATTAAAAGTAGATTCAGGGTTAGTAGCTGAAAGGACGGTGGTGGGAACTTGGATGTATACAAGAGGGTTGTGGGAAGTTTTCTGTGCAGTCTCTTCCTTTTCCTTTCTTCTTTAAATGTTTTAAATACATCTATCTATCTATCTATCTATCTATCTATCTATCTATCTATCTATTATCTATCTATCATCTATCTACCTATTATCTATCTATCATCTATCTATCTATTATCTATCATCTATCATCTATCTATTTATCTATCTATNTATCTATCTATCATCTATCTACCTATTATCTATCTATCATCTATCTATCTATTATCTATCATCTATCATCTATCTATTTATCTATCTATCTATCTATCTATCTATCTATCTATCTATCTATCTATCTATCACCTATCTATCTATCTTCTATCTATCATCTATCTATCTATTTATCATCTATCTATCATCTCTCAATTATCTATCTGTCTGTCTGTCTATCCTCCCTTTTTCCCTTTCATGAGTATGAGCATGTATGTGCACATGCATACATGAAGAGTGTGTGTGTGTTGTGCCACAGTCAACATGCGGCAATCTGAGGCCAATTTGCTGGAACTAATTATCTTCTTTGACTGCAGGTCCTAGGGATCAGACTTAGGTCACCAGGCTTGGCAGCAAGTATCTTTATCTGTTGAGCTATCTTGCTAATCTGTCTGTCTTTTTAATCCAAATATGCATGAATACTTTTTTTATTTAAGGTAACTATGATCTGAATGTTAGTCTTCAATTTATCTTCCTGAAAATCCTGCAGACAGCATGCAAAGTGAAATTATAAAGATGAAAACACATCATTATGACTTCTTTACTGTGTGCATAAAATGTATGGCACGTGAATATCATATACATTGAGAGAGTAGTTTGGAATTAGACTGTTCCGAACAAGGCACCTTCAAAGCTCGCCTCCTTTCTTTTCAGACAGAAGAACAATTCTTTCCAAAGCTCATGTGGGGCATAGAGAGCATTTTAATTGAAAGATAGCATTCAGCTCATCCCTACTGGTATAGGATTGGTCATATATGTCCTGTGTGGACTCCAGAATGTTACTGGAGGCTTCTGGAGAGTGGGCATGGTAAGGCCACCAACCAGACAAAGGGTGTGAGCGAGGACCCTGTCATTGAGAGATGTCACTGCAATGGGTCTTTACTGTCAGGACAGGGGCTCTCTTCAGAAGACTTGGAGACAGCAGTACTTCATGCCAGGAGACCAGGTCCTCACACTGAGCCCTAGAGCAGCACCCTGAGAGAACCTAGACAAGTCAGTATCAGAGACGAGGACAAAGACACAGGACAGAAAGGACACCAGTGCTGCACTGATATAGATGGTGCCTGGGAACCACTAGAAACATCGATAGAGCAGGACTTTTGAAAGCCTAATCCCCTGAACTGGGGGGTAGGGTGGGGTGGCCAGTAGGGGAGCGGATTCTTCCTCTACAGCTAAGGGCTTCTCCAAAGTCTTCTGGTGCCTAGCTGCAGATACACCACCCAGAGCAAGGTGAACTGTAAAAGCAAGGCTGTAAGCCCCAGTATCTCTGGGAGTTTATACAAAGTGCTGCTCTGAGCATCGGAATGTTTTCTTGAACTGTGGCCTGCTTCCCATTGATCCCTCTGTTGACATCTGCTTGGTAACCAAGGTACTGCTGCCCAGGCCTATCCTGAGTATTTGTGGGGCCCAGGCCAAGAATGCAAGTAGAAGCCCACGTTCTCTTTCGTTTTTGTTTTCTTTTGTTTTTGTTTGTAAGACAAGGTCTCAGGTAGCCCAGGCTGGCCTTTAGGTCTCTGTGTAGCCGAGGATAACTTTGAACTTCTGATTCTCCTGACACCTCCCTGCCAAATGCTGGGTTTATAGCCATATGCCACCATGCCCAGTAAGGCACAAATTCTTAAGCATGGTAAATTAAGTTTATGACCAAGTTGAAGAACAATGTAAATGATTTATTATTGTAAACTATTCCATAGTTACCCAGTACAACTGTTATGGATACCACATTTATGAACGAGAGCGGCACACAGCATGGGCGGAAAGAGGAAGAGAAACAAGAAAGGAGACAGTCAGTGGGACTTGAAAGGAGCCTTCTGCTCTGTGATGCTGTGTAGCATCTCGTTCACCGCGTTTGGGGTGGGCTGGAGGAAGGCAACTGGGCTTCTCTTGGTCTTGAACTAGAATCACTGATCTACTTCCATCTCTTCCTTTCCCCAGCACTCAGCCACCTTAAGAGGCAGGTTTTCCTGGGCCCTCCGTGATGTCGTTAACCGAAAGAACTGATGTTGAGGTTTTGTGTGTTTTTCAGCTGCGAGGGAGGCATTGAGAGCGCGGGGCTCTTCTTGTCGAGTCAGTATTCCGTTTCATTTTGCTTTATCTGTGGACCTTAGATGCAGACATTTTAGTTCAGTGGACTCTTTTATGGATGTGTGGCAGGAGTGCACTTGTGTCTCTGGGTTGCCAGAGGACAACCTGAGGGGAGGTGCTGCTTCTAGGGTGCTGTCTACTTCATTTTGTAAGGCAGGATCTCTCACTGGCCTGGGACTCACTAAGTGGGCTCTAGGCTGGCTGGCTAGTGAGCTCCAGGGCACGGGGGTTACAAGCAGATATCACCATTCCTGGCTTTATATATTTATTTAAATATGGAGCCTAGTGGACAGTAATTTTAGGTCATAGGGACCACCATTCCTGGAAGGGATTAAGCTGGTCTTCCAGAATGGAGAATGTCCTGACAAAGCATTTGTTGGTATAAAGAGCTAGCATGATTCCTCCTGGTTCTCTTTTTCTTCAGCGTTTTAAAGGAAGGACTGGGCGAGTCAATGGGCCTTGCATATGCTCTCTTCTGCACACACTTCCACTACTGGGGCACCATCTCCCATGAGGCTCTCACCAGAGCTGAGCAAAAGCCGTCACTGTGCTCTTGACCCCCCAGAACTACCCAGGTGCAGGTGTTTGGTTTCATAGCAACTGAGAACTGGCTAAGGTAAGATGTTAGACTGTGTGCAGAGCCACCAGGATGTGAAGATCAGGCAGTCTGGCTTACTTGAATCTCCCAATCTGGTTCATTAACTAAGGAGGTCTGTTAATGAACTCAGCCCCTTTCCTTTTCTTTGACAGCACTACCTGGGTAAGCCTTGCTGTCTTTCTAATCTCTGTTTTCCTGTCCATATTGGTCCATTCGGCCATGGTAACTGGGACCAGTGGAGCTTTAACAATGTTCCTGAGGTCTCCCCAACTCGAGGAGACTGCCCATGTCCTATTGTACCCATCTTCAATTTATCTCCTGTACTGTCTCCACTGGAAGCCCCAGGCTACACTGATGGAGATGCTCACCTTGACCCAGAAACTGTGGCAATGGAGGAGTGAATGGGAGTTTCAGTAAGAGTATTGGGAGTAAGGTCAACCGGGGAAGTACTCACTGCTCCTCTTAGCTTAGCTGTTTAGAACAGATAATAGTGATAATAATGCCAACGCCATGGGTTCATTCCCTGTATGGGCCAATGGTCAACTCTGCTTTGTGTGGTGGCCTTAGACCCCAGCACTCAAGAGGCAGAAGCAGGCAGAGCTCTCTGTGAGTTCTCGGCTACATAGAGAGTTCCAAGCCAGCCATAGCTCTACAGCAAGGCTCTATCTCAAAAGCAAAAACAAAAACAGAGTCTATTTCCTAGTGTCAGAGATGGTATCTAAAACACAAGTAATCAAACCTACTGGTTGATGAACAAGAGAGAAGTGAGTGCAAACTGGACCACATTCTAATTTTTCCAGTAACTATAAAAACAAACCGAGAGATAAAAGACACCCCCCAGATGCGGTATTTTAGCCTAAAGCAAATGACCCATGATCCTCTTTTTAACATGCAGTCCAGTGGCCCCAACCTTGATATCTTGTTCCTATATGCCAGGTGCTTTTCTTTCTCCCCGTGGGAAGCTGGTTGCCACACCCACTGCATGCAGGCTTCCCTAAGAGGCTAAAGCCAGCTGTAACCACTTAGGCAACATATTTAGGGTGCTTGAGATTACACCTAACTTCAGGAAAGCCTGTGAGGTGACATTCCAGAGTTCCTCCCCTGCCTTCTTTCATTGAAATTAATTTCAGGTCTCTTCCTGTTAGGTTCAGAAAGAACTCCCCCAGGGGGCAAAGTCCTTCAGAGGGAGGTTCAAACCCAGCTTTTAATGACACGTACTCATAGCTTAAAAACCATCTTCTGTCAATTATCTTAGGCACTCGGCAAGCTGGCAAGTCACTATTTGTCAATACTGGGAAGAAAAACAATATATTTAGTAGACAGTCAAGTCCAACTCAAGACCTGCTAGCCTTTCCCGGAGGTGGGGGAGGAAGAATGTGTTGGGTTTTGTGTCTTCATCAGAGAGAACTGATGAGGCAGGAGGCTACCATTGCTAGGCTGATGCCCAATAAGAAATAAGGCTGACTGGTATTTGCAGAATGTGCTAGGAGCACTTGTAAAGGAAGCCGCGCTCTGAATGAAGTCCCATGTTCCCTTTCTGTTCGGTACTCTAGGACTCTGAGTCAATTAAAGAACAATACGCTCCATTTAAGTGATAAGTATTTCCAACAGTCATCTCTACCTCTGAATTCCTTACCCGTTCTTCTCTATGCTGAAAAAGCATTAAAGAGGAGGAATATCTCTAAGATCAAGGCAGAAAGAATATGTCTATTCAATCATCCATTGATTCAACAATCATAATGATTATGAACACCATGCACCAGGAAGTCTTTTTTTAAAGATTTATTTATTTTTATGTATACGAGTGTTCTATCTGCATGCGCACCTTTATTGCAGAAGAAGGTATCGGATCCCGCTGTAGATGGTTGTGCACTACCATGTGGTTGCTGTGGAGACTGAACTCAGGAACTCTGGAAGAGCAGCAAGTACTATTAACCACTGAGCCATCTCTCCAGGCTCCTGCCAGGAAGTCTTCTAAGAGCAGAGAAGGCGACTGAGCAGAGCAACCATGGTCTCTGTTTTTACGGAATACTTTAATTTAATAAACATGAAGTAGAAAAGATGGTTCTAATTGTGAGGAGTTCTAGGAAGTGACTGGATCAGGACACTGTGATACACCAGAGAGGACTCGTTGGGTTGAGACACGGCTGGCTGATGTGGCTTGGCGGTCAGGAGAGAACTCATCAAGGAGATATCAGTCCTGCTAATAGCTGAACAACTTCAGGGAACCAGTGGTAGATAGTGGTTTATGTGTGTGTGTGTGTGTGTGTGAGGGGGAGGGGAAGCTTTTATGGTAGGTGAGAACACAAGAGTCAGTGGGAGTGAGCAAGGTACCTTTGAGGAAGAAAGGAAGAACAGAATGACCAAGTAGAGTGAACTGCAGGAGAGAAGAGGAAGTCACAGGAGAAAGGCAGGTGATGTGGATATAACCAAACCGAAGTGCTACTGCCAACATGACGGACTCTGTGCAATCTCAGTCTTACGATACCTATTCTAGGTGCTTGTCTGTAAGGAACATGAGGTGCTGATGGACTTTGAGAGCCGAGGACTTTAGCTCTGGTCTCACAGACATGCATGTATGTCTAGAATCCCCATCCCCTTCAAGCTCTTGGGTGGCCGCATCCATGTTTTTCTCTCATGTTAGCTAAATGAATAGGATGAAAGCGGCTGTATAACTAGAGAACGCCCACTAAACAGCTTATGCTATGTGGAAGGACAGCCATGTAGCCCTCAACATTTCCCCCAAATGCCCTTGGCTTCCACGTGAACCATTTCACCCAGCAGTGATGGTGATGATCAAGTCGGATCCCAAGAACTAATATGGCATCTTCTCATTGGTCAAACAGACTCTCTAGAGCCCCACGGCACACCCTACCCATTTTGTCTTGAGTTTGTTTACTTTCTGTGGCCGGTTATAGTAAAAGGCACTGTTTGCCATTCACACGCCCCACCCAGTTAAGGAATCCACATGCCAACATCCTTGTCGGGAGCTCATCTGATCTTGACTGTGTTATTTCACTAATGGGACATCCTCTCCTGAAGAAGTCTGTATAAGCTGATCTTCTATTTGACAACTTTAGCTTTTAGAAAGCTCACTTGCCTATTTCCCTTCATCAAAATTATGTTTGAAGAGAATTGTAATGCTAGTCTCTCTCACTCTCTTTGGATTTTCAAGACAGGGTTTCTCCCTATAACAGTCCTGGCTTTTCTGGAATCACTTTGTAGACCAGGCTGACCTCAAACTCACAGAGATCTACCTGCTTCTACCTCTTAAGTGCTGGGATTAAAGGTGTGCACCACCGCTAGCTCCTAAGCTTTCTCCAGGTGACGTTCCCAGGTTCTTAAAAGCCTCCAGATTGGTTTGAGCCACAAAAAGGAATTCTTGGCTCATGTAACTGAAAAGTCAGGGAATACTGCAGGCCTGGTCCACGGGCTGGCTTCTCTCTGTCTTTGGTTCAGTCTTCCTTTTGTAGAGTTTAATCTAGCCCGAAGGCTCTAAACTCCACCAGAGTCTAACTGTGATGTCTGACTGTGGCTGATCTGTTCCTGTTCCTGCTGGTGGAACAGGGACCGTGGCTGGATCAGGAACAGGTGTCCTGAGCATGGAGCTCTGGATGCCCAGCCTGGAAATGTACCAGCCACCTGGAAAGGGGAGAGAAGAAATAAAAACTTTGGGGCTAAATAATAGCATTCTAATTCAACCACAGATTTGAAATCAATCAATTTACCACCCTTCAACAGTATAGGGGAGGGGCTGGAGAGATGGCTCAGTGGTTAAGAGCATTGCCTGCTCTTCCAAAGGTCTTGAGTTCGATTCCCGGCAACCACATGGTGGCTCACAACCATCTGGAATGAGGTCTGGTGGTCTCTTCTGGCTTGCAGGCATACACACAGACAGAATATTGTATATATAATAAATAAATATTTAAAAAAAACAGTATAGGGGAACAGTCAAGGTCAAATCTCTCTGTTTAGCATCCCAACTAACAACCTCCAGCTTCCCATCTTGGCTCATACTTTCCTTCTTCCTGGTCCCGTCCTGCCTGTATTCAGATGTTAGCATGTGTGGTGGCTTTGGTGGAAACACTGTGTGGGAATTGGGGTAGACGTAGAATTCAGACCTATTCTGGAACATTCCCAGAGAAGATGCCACTGTTGCCCTCACTGCAGAGGGGCGTCACACCATCTAGAACTGGGCCTCTTGCAACAGAGGCAGAGGTCCTGCAGTTAAGATAAAGGTTAGTTTTCTGCCTTCTTCCTTCCTATATCTTAGTGCCATGGGTTCAGCCGCTGGAGTCCGAACAAATACAGCTGCTGTTCGAGGCCCGTGTTTAAGCAAGCCTTTTAGGTCTGAAAGCTTTTGAGGATATAGGATAATTTTTATTCTTTTTCTGTGTTTAATGATGTATTCACAAGTGTTCTGAATTTATTAAAGATTCGCATTCTGTTAGCTGAAAATGCTCCTTATTTATCTGCAATAGTCATACCACTGCTAACTGAAACATTCACCTATATCTCCAATTATTTCTCCATTGATTGAAAATTATTTAGTTTCTGCTGTTTATGACATCCTAGAATTATAATCTATCCTATCAAATTTTCTTACATTCTTTAAGTACTTCACCAAACAAAACCACCCCAAATAGCACAGTGTCTGTAAGACTGATTATTAAACTTTTTTAAAAGATACTTAAGAAAGTTCTGGTGGGGGCTGAAGCGATGACTCAATGATTAAGAGCACTGGCATCTCTTCAAGAGAGGATCTGGGTTCAATTCCCAGCACCCACACCATAGCTCCTAACCATCTGTGACTCTGGTTCCAGGGGATCTGACTCCCTCTTCTGGTCTCCATGGGAAGTGCATGCATGTGGTACACAGATACACATGTAGGCAAACACTAATATATAGAAAATAAAATCTCAAAAAAAATGAGAAAGTAGTAGTACTTGAACTTACCTGTTCTTATTCTTGCTGTTACTTTCATTTTACCATATCCTTTAAGTATTCTTCCTAGAACTTCAGTCACTTAGAATGATGAAGATTGAGCTGGGCACACGCCTTCAAGCCCGGTATTAAAAGTAGAGGCAGGCAGATCCCTGTGAGTTTGAGACTAGCCCGGTCTACATGGTGAGTTCCAAGTCAGTCAGGGCTGTGTAGAAAGACTCCATCTCAAACAAACAAACAAAACTATAGACTGGCCAAGGTTATAGGTGTGAGCTGTGAGTTCTTCAACAGGATCAGGAATTTGACCTCCACATTCATTTACAGAGAGTTGATTCGAATCCCTTTGACACCTTAGTTTTCTTTTTTCCTAGTTCCCTTTAGAATTGGTGTAGATTTGAAAAATTGAACTAATTACTCTTATGTGTATATATCTGGGTATGCGTATGGAGAACAGGAGCAGTTTTCAGGAGCTGATTTTGTCCTTTCGCCTGGGTGAGGCAGGGTCTCTCTTACTGTTTCTGCCAATCTTTCTACTCCAGGTTACCCATCCCACCAGTGTCGGGGAAAGTCTCTCTGACACGCATTTCCCATAGAAGTGCTAAGATTACAGGTGTGAGGTGCTGAGTCTGGACTTTTGCATATTCCTGGGCTCAAACTCAGCTGGTCAGGTAGGTTTGTGTGGAACGTGCTTCACCATGGACGCTCACTGGCCCTAGTGTAGATTTTAACCTTCTGCCCGGGGGGCCGGATCTTTCCAGAAACAGTAAAGCTTCAATTTTGCATATTGGCTCACTCACCCAACCCTCTGGACCTGCCATGGGAGTTGTCTGACTTGTTTGGGATCCTTACAGGTATGTCTCTGTGGGTAGCATGGTCCACTGAGGTTTCTTCTGCCAAGAAGTAGGAGGTTGCCTCTGGTAGTGAGCATCATCTATGGGACATTTCGCTCTTGCGCTATGCTGGAGTCCACAGCCGGCTTCTTTGTACATGATGGCTGAGTGGCTGAGTCTGGCAGCTCCTGGGTTCTTTCCCACTAGCTGGCTGTAGGTGGCCTCAAGTCCTGTGCTTGGCACAACAGCTTCTTTTATCCCCCCGGACTTGCTTGACTCTGTCACCATTTGTATGTTTTTAAAATTTACATTTGAAGTTTATAATCTTTGCATTATGAGAATATATTTAATAGAGAAATGAAGTAACTCCAAGTGGATAGGTATGCCTGTGTAATGACTCTCTCCCTGCTTCCCTCCCTCACTTCCATACCTCCTAAATCATTGCAAGCAGAGCTCACTGTATTATTTTCCTTCTCCTCTTCCCACCCCTATTTTTCCTTTTCTCATTTCTCCTCCTCCTTTTCCTCCATGCTGGGGATAAAACCTAGGGCCTATAATTTCTGTGGTTTACCCTTGTGTAATTGTTGGAATTTTAAAACACAGTATTAGCTTCTTTTGTAATAGTAAATACAATTTTAAGCTCTTTGCGTGATAAAAACTGATGCCAGCTGCTCATAGTAAACACCGTTAGCCCTTTGTGTGCTCCCAGGTTTGGCTCCCCCACCCCTCAGGCCTGCGTTTCCTTTTGTATCATAAGCCACACTTCGTTCTTCCTTCCCATTTTTCATTTTAGCTCACACATGGAGCAAGCACTTTCTCACATGATCAAGGGTTCCTGGGAAATGGACTCCGAGCAGCTGCATGATATTCTCTCATGAGGATGCCCCATAATTTATTTGGCTCTCCTGTTTTTGGCAGAGAATTCTTTGACGCGGGAGAGTACATGGGCGATCATTTTCAGATGAAGACACTAAGATCCAGGGAGGCTAGTCATTAGTTGGAGCATGACCAGCTGGTTGGAGAGCTGGCAGGGACAGGGCCTGCTGGCTCCCAAGGCCTGGGTCTCAAGTTCCGCTTCTGTCACACACTGCCCCCTGGGTCCCTTCAGGACACTTTTGAAATTTTAACTATAGGGAGCTGCCTACATTCTTTCTGAATTACTTTTTATTATGTGGGACCCATCACTCTTCGCTGTCAAGACCATTTTTTTAAACCTTCTGTCATATAACCATTAGCTAGGAGAATACTGTGGCAAACATCAGCGCATCCGGCTTTCCCCTCTCGAGAGGCGTGTCCCTGCTGTGAGGAAGAGAGCTGGCATGCCTCTGATCAGATAATTCCAATCGTCCAGGCAATTACAGGGAAGAGGGTTCATTAGCCATCTCTGTCTGCGTTGCTCAGGGATCCCCTGGGTTCTGACATTCTGCCATCAGCATTCCAGGATGCCTGGACTCTGCCCAAGGGCCTGGCACTCACAGAGTGGGAGAGGGGTAATTACTGGGTGGGGACAGGAGTGGAGGGTTCTAACCCTCGCAGATGACACTGTTGCTGGCACAGGGTACCAGGGCATGGATGGCGGAGCCTGGCATGAGGGGACACTGAAGGATAGGAGTGGATGGATTTTGGAAAGGGAAGCAGACCCAGGGTTCTCTCTTTCCCTCGTTTGGGAACATCGTCTCATCCGGACACTGGGTTATGAAATCTAAGCGGATGTAGCAGAGTTCTGGAAAACAGAGATGGTCCTTGAGTGCTGGTGTGGCTCTTGTTTCTTCCCTTCACATTTTATGGGACACATGTTACCCACACTTTACAAATGAGCCTTTGACATCAGCATCTGTCATCGCGAAAGCCACTTCTTGAATCATCTAATATAGCTTTTTTCCAGTGTATGTCACAGTCACGCCCACCTACGTGATTTGAAGCACAACCGCTTTAAAATGTCCTCAGAAAAGCGGCGGCCTTGGTTTATTCTGCATCAACCATGTTCACCTAGTTGCCTTTCAGAAAACACTTAATTCAGAGGGATGTGATTGGCAAGCCCCCAGAGAGAGTGTGGCGGCTTCTATTTACGGTTAATGCTAATCCGCGGGCCATATGGCAGTGTGAATTTCTAGTACAAATTCCATTTGCGTGAGGTTACAGCTCATTCTTGGATGGCTGTAACTGTGTAATTTATCAATGTGAAAAATGGACTTTGAAATGTAATAATCCAGAGCTAATGTGGTGAGGACCATCAGGGAATTGAGTGTGTTTATAAAAGCTCCGTTTCCATGAGAACAGAGTCCTGTGAGAAAGGTCCGGCATCCCTGGGCTGCCGGAATCATCCACCCTGGTTGACAAGAGTTGGTCCTAGGTCCAATTCTGACAGGAATGGCCTGGTGCCTTAAGCAGGTCCCTTAACCTCCTTGGGACTTAGTGTTGTTAGCTGTGAGTTGAAAAACTCAGATAGGCCCACTGGTTACCAGAGTTAAAAGCATCAATGGCTAGTAAAGTATAAAAATAAAAAAATAATTTTTTTAAACAAATCATTTTCTTTCTTTATATTTACTTACTTTATGTGTATTGGGTATTGGATCCTCCTGGAACTGGAGTCATAGACAGCTGTGAGCTGCCATGTGAGTGCTGAGAATTGAACTTGGGTCCTCTGGAAGAGCAGCCAGTGCTCTTAACCACGGAGCCATCTCTCTGGCCCAAACTGGAATAATTTTAGATTCACAGAAGTTACAAAAGCAGGTAGCTTTCCCTAATGTTAGCTTCTATTCAACTTCTTTTATATCTTTTATATCACTGTGTATGTGGTGTGTGTGTGTGTGTGTGTGTGTGTGTGTGTGTGTGAGGTACTTGTGCACGTGTGTGTATATGTATGGAAGCCAGAGTTCAGCCTTGGGTATCATGCCTCAGGAGCCAACTGTCTTGGCTTTTTGGTTGGTTCTGACTTTGTTCTTTTGGAGACCAGGTCTCTTGCTGGCCTGGTGCTCTGATCTTGCTGGAATGACTAGCCAGTGAGCCCCAAGGATCTTCATTTTTCTGCCTCCCCAGACTGAGTTTGCAAGCATGTGTCACCACACCTAACTCTTGTACGTAGGTTTTAGGGGTTAAACTCAGGTCCTTAGTCTTTCATGGAAAGCACTTTCCCAACTAAGCCACTCCCACTTCCTTATGTCTTAAGAAAGCCCAGAGTGTTTGTCAGAAGGAAAAAATTCACAAAGATACAGAACTGTAAACCGGATTCTATTTTAATTTCACTGCATGGTTCCCCAGGATTCATTTTCTACCCCAGGAATGGCCCGGCATATCTATTCACATGTAGCTATCCAGTCTGCTTAGCACGTGATATTTCCAACTTTCTTCTTTGCTCATGATCTCAGTAGCTCTAAAGAGAACGAGCCACTGGGGCTGGAGAGATGGCTCAGCCGATGAAGATGTTTGCCACCAAGCTCCTCACCTGATCCTTGGGAACCACACGGAGGAAGGGGAGAACCAACTCCAAAAAGTTTTCATCCAATCTCCACAAGGGATTTGGAGCTTAGGGCCAACAGATTTCTATTTTGACAAGTAGAGCATCTGAGTAAGTCCTTGGGGCTACAAGGGATAGGCAACCAAGTTGCGGAGAGAGCTTTGGGGTCATGGAAAAAGTCCAGAAGCTTTGGTGAGCTCAGGTTGACATTTGGGCGCCAATGTGTCCTGTCTCTTTGGTTGAGCCCTACTTAGATATGTTGCCACAATATGGTCACAGGATGGTTGCCTACAGTCCACAAGGCTAATTTCTCAGAGGCCCAGATTAACCACAGAGAGAAGATAGGCCCTTTTTTGCTCTGAGGTGAGCAGAGGTTGCACAGGGCTGTGAACCACATCCTGTATCCATGACAACAAGAAAGCTTAGGACTCAAGAACCTTAAAGGTGGACAAGGGTCTCTGTGGAATCATTTAGGCACTGAATTGACCAATCCCAGATCTGGGTAGAACATATGAAATAACAATTGCCTATAGTGTTTAATCTTCCAACCAAAGCAAAAGGCACAGTGGATTCCATCACCCCATTCCTGGATGCTACTTTCTTTGCTGTTATCAGTCACTGATGGCCCGGGGTAAAGAGGAGCTCAGCTTCAGAGCTTTCGTCAGAGGCAGTGGTAGAAACTCCAGCCTCTATAGGCATCTGGATCCAAACAGAAGTGTTACTTGTTAGCTGGATGAGAGCCATGGGGACCCAGCAATGATGGAGAGATGATGGGGTCTAGAGCGTGATTCTGACTTGCAGCATGTCTGTAATCAAGCTTTTGCTCATCCAACAACACAGTCTTGAATTGACCAGAAAAGGCCATCTTGGCTTGGAGAACTTGTTCGTTTCTCGTGAAATCATGGGCATACACTGGGCTGAAGGGATCTCCATGGCTCCTTCCCTGTCAGTCAGGCTGGCTTGAAATGAATGTGGCTGGTCTACAGGCGTGGAGCCCACCAGCAGTGGGGACCTGGCTCTCAATACAGGTTGCCATCAGCCTGTGGTTTCTTATCAGGGAACAGAGCCTTAAGGCAGTGGTTCTCAACCTGTGGGCCATGACCCCTTTGAGGTCTAACAACCCTCTTCACAGGGGTCACTTTAGACCATTGGAAAACACAGATATTTACATTACGATTCATAACAGTAGCAACAAAATAATTTTCTGGTTGGGGGTCGCCACAGCATGAGGAACTGTATTAAAGTGTTACAGCATTAGGAGGGTTGAGAACCACAGCCTTAAAGGATGAAAGGAATGGCCATCTGAACACACATGGCTTTCGTCCTTCCTTGTGCCCTGTGCTCTCGCTTCTTTGATGATGTCTATCAGGAGTTTTTGCTTACCCTCCTGGCTCTTTCAAATGAAAGCAGTTTCTGCGCCCGCCTTCCCTCCCACACACACTTTCTCACGAGCAGATATACACTGAGGCGAGTACTCCCCGACTTCTGGCAGATCCACATATTTTGAGCATGTACATAAAACCATTTATAGGAGTTTAACCCGTGAATCATAGACAGAAGATTCTCATTAGGAAGGAGCTGTGGCCTCCCGCAGCTTGTGAAGAAGTAGTCATGGTATTTGAAGGTAGGAAACTCAGCACTCAGTGGGAGATGCATGGATTCATGACACCTTCTGTGTTTTTTTTTTTTTTTTAATTATTTTGAGACAGGGTTTCTCTGTGTTAACAGCCCTAGCTGTCCTGGAACTCACTCTGTAGACCAGGCTGGCCTCGAACTCACAGAGATCCGCCTGCCTCTGCCTTCCGAGTGCTGGGATTAAAGGGGTGCGCCACCACCGCCCAGCCACATTCTGTGTTTTAGTATTAAAAGCTTAGATACAGTGTTTGGCTCAAGAAGAAAGAATTTGGTAACTTCATAGCACTTTGCTTAGGGCTAGGCATAGTGTTGAAGGTCTGTTAAGCCAGTGAGATGACTTGGCAAGCAAAGACACTGGCTGCTAAACCTGGCAATGTGAGTTCCATCCCAGGGGGCCATGTGGTAGAAAGGGAAAACCAGCTCTCCTCAGGTTGCCCTCTGATGGAGTGCCCATGCACACACCAGAAATAAAGAATGCAATTTAAATTGTTGAGAGGAAGGGGAGGGGCTTGTCATGTAAGCAGGAAGACCCGGGACTGGTAGCTGGCATTTTCATAAAAACCCAGACAGGGCAGTATATGTCTGTCTCTGTAACACCCACTGTTAGGGGCAGAGATAGGAAAGTGGCTTGGGCTCCCTATCTTTGGCTCCCAGCCCAACTCCAGGATCAGTGAGAGACCCTTGTCTCAAGGGGAAGAGATGAAGGCCACAAGATGTACTCGTCTGGCTTCCATGCACACGCACGGCCACATGCACTGGTACATATGTACACATATACCACACACAAACACCAGGCATGGCAGCCTCTATTTCTGATCCTGAACTGGGGAGGTAGAGAAAGGAGGATCCCTGGGACATGTTGGTCATGCCACTATAGACCAAGTCCCAGTAAGATACCCTGTCTCAAAAACAAGGTGGAGAGGCTGGAGGGATGGCTCAGTGGTTAAGGGCACTGGCTGTTCTCCTGGAGGATATAGGTTCAATTCCCAGCACCCACAGGGGAGCTCATAACTGTCTATTGTAAGGGCCAGCCATGATAATCTAAGTCTGGGCAGAAAGGAAGTTCTTTACTCCCTCCAACATCATCACCTGGGACTCTGGCCATCGATAAATTTAAATGGAGTCTCAATAGTTTACCCTGAGACAATGCCTGGCAGGCCGAGATTACCTAACCCCCCACCATTCAAAGGAAATTCCCAGCATTCCAAGCACTGTAAATAGAAACACCCGCCAGCACTTCACCAGGACACCCCTAGACAAATGTCAGCCAACAGAGACCCCTCACCCCCACCTTTACTGCTCTAAAAACCCAATTCTAATTGAGCTCGGGGCTCTCCGGATAGTCCAATACATTGGACATGAGGAGAGACCAAGTTTGCAAACTTGATTAAAATAAAGGCTCTTTGCTTTTACATATGGGACTCAGTCTCCTTTGTTGGCTTTTGTGGGGGCCCACGGATTTGGGCGTAACATCTATGACTCCAGTTTCAGGGTATTTGACATTTTTACAGATATACATGCAGGTAAAACAGTAATGCACAGCAAATAAAAATAATTAAAAAAAAAAAACTGGAGCCAGTAGTGGTGCACGCCTTTAATCCCAACACTCAGGAGGCAGAGGCAGAGGCAGGTGGGTCTCTGTGAGTTTGAGACCAGCTTGAGCTACAAAGTGAGTTTCAGGACAACCAGAGCTGTTACACAGAGAAACCTTGTCTCGAACCCCCACTTCCCTCAAAAACCCCCCAAAAAACAAAAAACCAAGATGGACAGGTCTCAAAATGCCTGGGGTTGACACCTGGTCTCTAAACACACACACACACACACACACACACACACACGCATGCACAGGCATGCACTTGAGTGCACACACACGCATATGTATGCACACTCTCCCTTACATGCACACACACACACACACACACACACACACACACATAGTTGAGACTCTAGTGACACCCCCTCCAGGGTGTTTTCAAGATACAATTTTACAAAGCAGAGCTTTAGAGAAAATCGATTATTTCAGGATAAGTCGCAAGCATTCCAGGATTGCAAACGCTAAAGCAATTTGAAATTTTTTCCACGGTTAAACTTTAACAGGGCTGTGGACAATCTCCTGCAGACTGGTTGCATTTTGGTGAAGGTTTGCCTTTAGTGTGTAACATCAGCTCTACACCAAACCCTGAGGGCCTCGCCCGAGCTGCCTTTCTGAGCACCTCACATGGGTCCTCTTGGTCTCAAATTAGTTTTACTGAAACTCTATCTTTATGTGGGTCAGGACTTCCTTTTTCCTTCGAAACTTTTTTTCCATTTAAAATAACAACAGACAACAACAACAAAAAAACCACTCTCTAGTTTCCAGAAATTCCCGTGTTTCTTATTTCCTGCGGGCCTTTTCAGGAGCTTTTTTTCCCTCCCTTAAAACCGTGGACAGATCATGTGTCTTTACTGATTTAAAGTAATCTTCTCCGTTAAATCCTTAGCTGGTGAGTCTCTTGCTCCTTGCAGGACAAAGGTTCCTACCTAGCTGCTGCTGTGATTCTTATGGTGAACTTGAGTGGATTTATACCATACTGATGCAGTCTTGTGAATGCCTGTCCCCCACTGTTTCCTCTTTGGACCCCAGACTCAACCCTCTGCTCTATGCAGAAGTTACCTAACCCACTTACACTCCAAGGCAAGGCTCCAGGAGCTTGTTTCTAGACCCCTGGCTCATGCAGGAAAATAACTTTGAGTCAGTAGCAGAACTCTGAGTTGAACGTAATGATTGAGCCTTGGTTTCTCCATCCGGAGGACAAAGATCGATTTATTATGGCTACACAGACATTGGCTATTCCGTTTCTAAGTTAGAAATGCGAGAAGATTCCAGAATTTATACTCTTTTCTTGAACTTTTCTGTTTAGTTAACTCTAAACTTTCCCCCACTTCCCTAGGGCATTCTTTCCTAACCTCTCAAGGCCATATCCAGGAGCTGGGAGCCTGCTTCTGCAGCCTTTGCTGCCTTTTGCTCCCCATCACTGTAAGAAGCAGCTTGATTCGCTTTCATAAAATTTGGCTGTATTATTGTTATTATTATTTTCTCAGAATAAAAGTTGTCAGAATGATGGCTTGCTGGGCTTGGGCTAGACAGCTGCTCCCAGATTTCCGGGTGATCTTGGCTCTGAGTTTCCTTTCCCCCCATCTGTAGGGCAGGAACCATCCCATCTGGGCTGCAGGGCTGAGGTGAGGATGCATTGAGAAGCTGTACAGAAGTGCCTAAGGAGAGTGACTGTCCTCATGATGGCCTGCCACCCTTTAGACAGTGGACAGAGGGTCCCCCCAGAGTGGCTTTAGTGACTATGGAGCACTTGACTGGATGCAACAGGTTAAAAATAAAGAATAAAGCAAAAATCTGAGACTTCTGGCAAATTTTGTTTCTTGTGCCTCCATTAGGGTGCTGGGGCAAGGGGGGGAGGGCCGGGGGCTGCCTGCTTGTGCCTCCTTCTTCCCCCAAGTTAAAAAAGAGGAAAGGAATGCAGAAAAGACAGGAAAGAAAAGGAAAAGAAAAGAGAAAAAGAAAGGAGCGAAACTTTCCCGAACTTTCCCATTCCTCCCTGGCCTGCTGCTGCAAAGTCTGAAATTCCATCCTGTGTTTGTTGCCAGCCTCAGCCCGTTTCCATAGTTACCCAGATTCCAGGGACTGGCCTTGGGCCCACCACAACCCATCCCTCAGAGTCTCCCTGGCAGAAATGAAGCATTCCTTCTCCTTGGAGCGACGTCAGAGCAGTCACAGCGAGAGAGGACGCTGCTGTCCACCCTCTGCCCCCCAAAACAAGCCCCCACCCCAGCCCCACTCAAGGGCGACCTGCCTGGTTAAGCAGCTCTGCTTGGCATCATTTTGAGGGTAAACACAATGAAACAGTCTCCTCCATTTCTCTTCTCTTCACTTGAGCTGAGGAATTAGCTTCTCGTACCAAACATTGTACGCTTGGAAAACACTCCAGATGGTTCTCATTAAAATTCCAGTCCCCCCCCCCACTTTTGTAGTCCCCCCCATTCTTCTCAAACTGCTATCTCAAAAATAAACCCCAGGTTAAGGAGCGAAGTCCAATGAACAGGGTCTTTTTGGAGTCCCCTGGATGGCCGAGAAGGGCCCTTCATGTCATCTTCCCGCCCTGACCACCTGGTTCTTCCTGGGGCTGCTAGGAGGTCCCATGCTTTCCTCAGACACGCATTCTTTGCGTTGTCACCAGCTAGAGTCCAGGGACACCTGGGGGCCATGTGCTGGATTAAAGGGTCAGGAGGAGGGGTAGAAGGCCAGCCTGGCCTCTGCGGTCCAGCAGGGCCTAGCCCTCAGAGGGACTGGCCACAGGGGTGAGGACACACTTCCTCTAAGCAGCTGGGGTGGGGAGGGAAAGGAGGAGCACCAAGAACTTTTGGCCGTAATTACAGCTGAGCAAGCCACAGGCTTTGCTTCCACATCTGGAAAAATCTGCTTCTGCAGGAAAATGCTGTGCATCCAAGGGCCTTTATTTAATGTGCTCTTATTGTACGTTATGAAAGGAATTCAAGTTGTTAGACTGGCTCGGCGAACATTCATGTCCTTCTGCCTAGGTTCAGGAAGTGCTCGGTTCTGTCCTGCCCCCTCTGTCTCCCCGCTTCCTCTAGGAAATGCCCACACATATCTTTTCCTAGACATTGGAAAATCTGTATCTTGCTCCCTAGAGTGTTTAATTGTATACTAACGTGACATGTGAGTATAATCTCAGAAGACGTCAAACTGGAGAGTTTAGACTCTAGAGAGAACAGAAGCGAAAACCAGGCACGGGCTCTCCTGCCACCGCCACCCTCTCCCAGGCAGCTTTGCTGTGTCCTTTCTCCATGTTTATGCGAACACATGCATGTGCTCACACAGAAACGCATGTTTTCAGTCCCGAATGAGGTCATGCTCCACATGCTCTTTAGCGGTTTACTTCTCACTTGCGGGATGATCTTCTCACTCACGCGGGTGCCTCTGTCTCCTTCTGTGACTGCTGCAAAGAATTCCCAGGGGTGGCTGTAGAATAATTCTTCAGGCTGTCCCCTCTTGGTGGGGGTTCTAGTTCTTCCTATAGTATAGCGCTCCCTCAGAGCGATGCAGTTGTTAACCCCGCAAGTGTCTCCTGAAGGGCATGCTTCTCTGACAGCATCCTCTAGGTACAATCCCTTATGACGTGAACTTGCTACTTCTAGGTGTATACTACCAAACTGTCTTAAACAATGGTTTCTCCAAGTCACAGCCTCCAGGACAGACAGCCTCACCAGTGTGGGGTCTTCTAGTAGTCTTTGAAAAAGGGTTGACACTTTGATGAACGAGATATCACAGCATTGTTGATAATCTGCATTTCTTTAATTATTAGTAATGTCTTAGCTCAGTTTCAGATGACAGAAATCACCACGGGGAGAAAGATTTTACTTTTAAAAATCAGTTGCTTAAAATTACATCAAATCAGATGGAATAAAAGGTTCCAGGTTGAGATTCCATGTCCGAATTGTAGCTACAGGCTGACCATCAATGCAGCTTCCCCTTCTACCATTATCTGGAAGCTGGGAGCTTGAGAACCTGGGACATAATCACAGTCTTGGCAGCCTAGAAGCCAGGAAGCCTTGGCCATACCTGTTCTCCAGGACCACACTATCTGAGCTAAACAATAGATGGCTATATTCTGTCAAGTACACCCATGGATCTGGAGACCCATACATGTAGACACACACACACACACACACCCTCCCAACCACTGGTTCTCAACCTTCCTCATGCTGTGACCCTTTAATAAACTTTCTCATGTCATGGTGACCCCCAACCATAAAATTAGTTTTGTTACTACTTCATAACTGTAATTTTGCTACTGCAATGAATTGTAATGTGAATGTCAGTGTTTTCTGACATTCTTAAGAATGTCTTAAGACCATTCTTATGGTCTTAAGAAACCCCTATCAGGGATTGGAGAGATGGCTTAGAGGTTAAGAGCACTGGCTGCTCTTCCAGAGGTCCTGGGTTCAATTCCCAGTACCCACATGGCAGCTCACAACTGTTTGTAACTCTATTCTAGGTGATCCGGCTCCCTCACATGGACAAACCTGCAGATAAAACACCAATGCACATAAAATAAAAATAAATAAAATTTAAGAAAAGAAGAAAAAGAAACCCCTATGAAATGTTGTTTGACTCCCCCCCCCCAAGGGGTTGAGACCCACAGGTTGAGAAATGCTGTTCTAGGACACCACATCAGAATATATCAAGCCACATACAAAAGCTCAGCACTAAGGCAGTCGGAGGGGACAGCTTTGCCATCCACATTCCAGCAGGCAGGAAGATAAACCTGCAAGGTGGAGGGCATGGCCTGAGCCAGTCTGAAACCTGTGACATCATCATAACTTCTGTGTTTTGTATCTTTTTTTCAAATGGATTGCTCAGTTACACCCCTTGTCTACTTTTCTACTGGGATTACATTTTCCTACTTGATTCACTGATGCTTTAATGTGTTATCTGGAAAATAATTTTAGCTATTATATTTGCAATAATCATCTACTTAATTTTATATTTCCTGTCATGTAGGCGTTTTACATTCATCTGTTTTCCTAGTTTGTGGTTCCTAGGTTTTGTAGCTTAAGAACGCATTGCTACCTCAGTGTTTCTACTGGGTGCAACTGTATTGTATCATATTGTTTTTTATTTTAAAATGATGACGATATGTGATGTGTGTAGGGGCACATGCTCTTGAGTGGTAAGGTCAGAGGTCAGCTTTCAGGAGCTGAGTTTTCCTTTCTACAGTGTTCTGGGAATTGAATTCACATCATCAGGCTTATGGCAAACTCCCGTATCCGCTGAACCATCTTACCAGCCCTCATAATGCCTTTATAGACATTTTATGCTTAATTCTTAAAACTTTCTCTATCGTGTGGTATAATCGCAGCTCAGCCTTTTGGCTAAGATCAAGTGTAATGTGTGGTAGATCCAGGGATCTAGATTAACATTGTCCCCATCCCCACTCCCAGTGGAAAACAAATTGTCCCAGTTAGCTTAATTTGAATAATTTGCCCCCTCAAAAAACATAGTTTAGACCTGAGAATGTTTTAAAACATAAGACAACCACTTTCCTTTTCCCCCTTGATAAAGCCTAACAATAATTAGTTTTGATGACTTCACACTTTTTTGTTATTCAAAAGCTTTAAAAAGATGGGTTTGGCATCCCCAAAGCACAGATGTGATAGGTCACCCCCACTACTCAGAAGGCTTGATTGGGCCCCTCTTCCTCAGTCTTAAAGGTTTAATCTGTTGGCTAGTCCTGTGTTTACCCAGCTGACCCCCGTCTCCTACCAGTGGCCTTGGCCATCTTACTTCCCTGTTCATGTGTGCAGGAGAGAAGACAGCACAGAATCGGCTAACAGAAGCCAAAAACGGGTGCGGATATTCACAACAGCAACTTCACATCACTGGACAGCCTTTAGAATTCTCCCCTCACCTGTTAGGATTTCTCCATGTGGTCTCCATTAGAAGTTAGTTATTGGGCTGGAGAGATGGCTCAATGAGTAAGAGCCTGGCAGCTCTTCCAGAGGTCCTGAGTTCAATTCCCAGCACCCAAATGGTGGCTCATGGCCATCTATAACTGTAGTTCCATGGGATCTGATGTCTTCTTCTAGTGTGCAAATGTACAAATAAACAAAACATCCGTATACATAAAATACGTAGAGAAATGAATCTTAGCCAGGCGGTGGTGGCACACACCTTTAATCTCAGCACTCGGGAGGCAGAGGCTGAAGGATCTCTGTGAGTTCGAGGCCAGGCTGGTCTACAAGAGCTAGTGCCAGGATAGGCTCCAAAGCTACAAAGAAACCCTGTCTTGAAAAAAAAAAAAGAAGAAATGAATCTTAAATAAAAGAAAAAGGAGTCAGAAGCATCAGAAAGACCCCAAATCTGAATTCCACCTGACAAACACAATTCCAGGCCAGCCCTAGCTCCAGAGGTAAGCCCCACTTCAAAAATAGAAGTTGGCTAAAACAGTTCTTTGTTGCAATGTATTTAATGGTCTTAGCCAGCACCCCACTAAATGCACTGGTACTTCCCGACAGCTACCTACCTCCTATGCCAGTCAGGACAACCAAAAAAATGTTCTCACATGCTTTCAAAACATACCATTCCTGTCCCTTAGTGGAAAAGGAGGGAGGGGAGGAGGGGAGGGCGGAGAAAACAGACTGAGTCAGAAATAAAGAGAAGGCCATTACTGTAAGCCATCTTCTCAACGCCTCTTCCCAAAGCTACCTTTTCCACCAAGCTTTCCCAAGTTCCCTAATCGCCAGAGCCCTTTGTCTTTCTGAATCCCCTCTTGGTCTCCGTGTCCATAGCAGTCCACCCATGCATCCTTGCATCTGACGTGTGCACGCATGCAGCCATCCAGCAGCCCATCCTTCCCGTCAGTACCTCTAGAGCATTAGCTGTGCAAGCTCTTCTGCTACTGTACCCATTACACAGCTGGCTAATCTGCCTCACACACTCTACTGTCAGGCAGAGCCCCAGCTTCCCATCTATACTTGCATTGCCCAGAATTCTTCGTGTATCTGCTGCTTGCTGCTAAATATTTAGCAGAATGGAAGTAGAGTTTTGACCCATGTCCCAGATCCTCATTCAAAAGCAGTGGGAAGAGTTTTTTTTTTTTTAATCAACAATACTTTTCTAACTTTTGTGGTGTTTATATGATTATCTGAACAAATTACCCAAAGAGCTACTACTTTTTCAGAAAGCTAACTGTGGAATTTCCTCCCTCGGCCTGTCAAATCTTGTTCCTAGATATGACCCTTGCCAGTAGTTTCCTTTCAAGACTGTATGTATAAAACCCATTTATGTAGCTTCATAGACAGCTATGCCCATGTAAGCATCTATCAAATTAGCATGCACACACACACTAAGAGCTGTTAAAACACGAATGTGAGAAAACCCTGTGAATTCATGCGGGGAGTAAAATCTGGATGAGTAACTTCAATGTTTGTCCTTCTTTGGGCTACAAAGGAGTCTCGAATGCATTTTTACTCTTTGATGGTGGAAGGCTCAGAGAAGTTAGCAGACAGACTCCTCCAGGTCCTAGGGTCAGTAAAGAGTCAACTAGAGCTTAAACGGAGGTCAGCCTGGGGATGGAGCTCAGTGGTATCGTGCTTGTTGAGTACAATGGAAGGTCAGCACTATTTCCCTTAAAAGAGAACTCAAACCCAGGCCTTCTGCCTTCTGATTCATTGTTGTTTGAACCTCGCTGTCGCTGAAGGTCAGGAAATTGTTTTCCCGACTCTTGAGTTTAACATAGAATGCCTTTGAGATGCGTACTGCATTAGATTGATAAGAAGCGGGACGGCTCAGGTTTACAGGTGTTTGCCACGGGTCGCAAACTGTTCTCAGCACATCACCTCCACTGGCTCACCGGACCTTCTGAGACGCACACGATACAGGCAGTCCTGTCAACCTCGGCTCCCAGGAGACCTGAGCTCAGAAAGGTAATAACCCCTGAGGGGTTGCCCAGCTGGAGTATTGCTTGGCTTCGGGTTTTGAACTCGCGTGCTTCTGTTTCAAGGTTTGTGCACTTCGTGTACTATATGCATTTTATGCACACATAATGTTAGATAAACAACTATTATGTGAGAAAAATAAGCTGTGAATTTGACAGGAAGTCCATTCCCGAGGTTTTGCAATATGAAAGCAGAGGGAGGAGAAGTGTAACTGCTTCTAGATAAGAGGATAATAAGAGTAAAAGTGACAGAGAAAACGGGGACATGGGGAGATGCGCTGGTTAATTGAGACAAAGCTACGGGGTGAAAAGTCCATGGGGAAAGAGGACTTTTCCTCTCCACTTCTGCCAGGAGTCCTCTGAAGCCAGCCCAGGGCTCCGATGCCTTGGTGCCTGTGGTCTTAAGACTCCCGAGTCCCTTGTCTCCTCAGAAGCCTGGGTAAGAGCAGGTTGAGTGGAGAGGCATCTTCTAACATCGTCACAGCCATGAGAAAAGGGACTGGGAGGAGAGAGGCTGGGAAGGCAAGAGCCGTGCAGATGAACCCAGGGGTCTCAGTCAAGAGCACGGGTGAAGAGGCGGGGACCCAGCTCTCTCTCTTTCCCTCAGGAAGTCCTCTAGAACTAGCACGGGTGCCAGCTCCAGTGAGCAGCATTCTGTGAGGACAGTGGGGGAAGGGCCACTGCTGAGAAGGCAGGTGGGGTGGAAGCTGGGGGCAGAAGTGCCAAAAGGGCGAAGCAAGACCAGAGCAAGGGTGGAGGAAAAGCTTTTTAGCCCTTGGGTGGTGGCATCTCCACAAAGGGGATCTGAGTCACCAGGGAAGACATGGATAACAGGGAGGGGTATTTTACATCACCCTCCCTCACTTCCTCTCCAGTCATTTGGTATTTTTGAATTCTCCACCCTTTGTCCCCTTCTCCTGCCCCCAGCAAATCTGGCTTATGTGTGTGTGTGCATACATATTTTTCTATATATGTACAATCAAGTCTCAGAATAATACCAGCTGAAAACAAAGGAAGCTGCTGTGATTTGGCCAATCTTGAACTACAAAAATTGTTTTTGTATGTGGTCAATCAACTGGGTAAACAACTCAAAAAAAAAAAAAAAGCACAGGTACAAAACTCTTTATACTACTAAGTAATAGACCAAGGAGTTGAACACGTTCCCCAGCTGTTGCCATGTGTTTCCTACCTTGTTTGGGTTAAAGGGTCTATTCTGAAACAGGGCTAGGGAAAATTACATAGTCACTGGCTATGAGCCAGGGCAAGCCGCAGTAAGGACATGCCCTGGAGTGGGGCAATAGATAACCTGGCCTCAAGTACTCCTGTGCTCCTAGCTGTCCACACACCTGTCTTGCTGGGTTTTAGAATCTCTATTCTGCCCCTCCCCCGTGGTCACTTAGGCAAGGCTTCCCGAAGAGACCCTGATCAAGGGAGTTCAATGGCAACCCCCTCGGGAGATCTTGAGAGAAGCAAGAAGTCCCAAAGGGCGGCAAGGATGCTCATCCCTGCCCTCTGCTCTGCTTCTCCTGGTCCTGCCTGTTTTTTTTTTTTTTTTTTTTTTTTTGGCACTTTAAAAGTCTGCTTGTATAGGACCTTAAATGTGCACTCCTTCAATGTAGTGCCATTTGAGTTACTCTCTATCCGGCATGGAACGCCGACAGACGGCTGCCGTGGATTAACTACATAATGTTTGGAATCCTTTGCAAGATGAAAACGTGGGCCCTTAGTCAAAGGCTATTGAGGGATTCAAGACAAGAAGGATCAAGTATTGACCCAAATGCATGCTTCTGGGGAGGCACATTTGTGGAGCCAGTCCTGGCTGGCTTAGGGCCAGAGGCTAGGGGCGTCTATCCTCTGGCTCCCAGCTGCCCTTCTAGGAGAGCCCCTCAGGCCTTGCTGCTGCCACTGGATTTATGGAAGGACTTCGGTACAGGAAGGAACTAAGAACTGGACACACACTTTTTAAAAGGCGTTGAGCGACCCCTGCTGGGTGCAAAGGGGCACTGACACTAGACTATGAAAACTAGCGAGACTGATTTTTTTTTTTGTGGCAATGACATTATTTTGGCAATTAAACAGGAATATCTAATGTTTCCTGTATCTAAGATCCCTAATAAAAATTATCTCAATTCTGCTTCCATTCTAGAAATAAGACAAATGAGAAAATTCTAAGAAATCTGGTGGGATTTTCTAGGGCACTGATGTGGCCTTTGGAAAGACATAGGTTTAGGAATGCGACAGTCTGGGTTGGAAGTCACTTGTTATTTGCGTGACTTGCATAAGGTTCTTAACCTGCAACAAGCTGATTTTCACTTGAAATGACATCAAATTTTAAGCTGCCATTTTCTGTTCAAAGGACAGTGACATCCAGCTAAAAGGAGAAGCCAAGGCTGGAGATCCTTGAGCCATGGAAATGTTTCATCTATCCCAGCTGCCACCATTACAATACCATGAAGGGGGGGGGGTCTAAGCCGGGCTTCGGATGATGGACAGCTCCTGCCATTACTATACCATGAAGAGGTGGGTCTAAACCGAGCTTTGGAGGACGGACAGCTCCTGGACTCAGTTGTTTTCTTAGGGACAGAGGTTGTAGCCGCAGGCTTGTGTTTTGCTCGGAGAATTCAGTCCTGGATTATAAAACACGGCTCACACTGTTTGTGAGTCTCCTTAGAGCCATACAGCCACAAGACAGAGTTCTCACTGTAGGAAATTCTGTGCAGTGGGCAAGCCTGAACAAGGTCTACCTGGAAGAGCTATCCCAAGCTTCTCTTCTATCTCCAACTTGCTGGTCCAAGGCACCAGAATCTCTTTCAGTGTAAAGCTCTTTTGTTTTTTCACTTCCTGCCTATGAAATCCATATATTGGGGTGACTTATATTAAAAAAAAACAAACATCAACAAAAACCAAAACTGGGTGATGATGTCCCACATCTTTAATACCCAGCATTTGGTGAGTTCGAGACCAGCCTGGTCTGCAGAGCTAGTTCCAGGACAGCAAGGGTTGTACAGAGAAACCCTGTCTCGAAAAATCAAAATAAAACAAAATGGCCAAGTAGTCCCCTAGCTCTGATTAAACCTTTCAGTGACTCAGGAAAATGTTGAGAAGCCTCTTGCCCACCCCAGGCCCCTTGCTTGTAACACTAGTTCCACTTTGGGGCTTTGGACAGTTTTCTCTCTATAGTCAATAGTCACCTCTCACGTGTCCCCGTCCACTTGGCTCGTGTATCATGTGTTGGTGCACAAACTCGAGGCGGGTATAAGAAATGTCACATTTTCATTAAAGCAAATGAAATCTATTTGAGTCTACTTTGCTGTGCCTCAGCAATACCCCTTTCCCTACTTTCTTTCACCCATTCTCTAGCCACTGAGTGTAGGCTGCCGTAGGTACCCAGCTCATGTTCTCTGGAGTGCTGTGTTTATACTGTCTCCCAGGGATGGCTGGAAGTTAGCAACTGACAATTCACTTGATTCATCGCAGTACATATGCCCCCAAAGTGAGACTCTGAGCTAAAGCATTTCTCTCTCTCTCTCTCTCTCTCTCTCTCTCTCTCTCTCTCTCTCTCTCTCTCTCTCTCTCTCTCTCTCTCTCTCTCTCTCTCTCTCTCTCTCTCTCTCTCTCTCTCTCTCTCTCTCTCTCTCTCTCTCTCTCTCTCTCTCTCTTGGATTTTCAAGACAGGGATTCTCTGTAGCTTTGGAACCTGTCCTCGAACTAGCTCTTGTTGGCCTTGAACTCAGAGATCTGCCTCCTGAGTTCTGGGATTAAAGGTGTGCACCACCATCACGGGCTACGGAAGCATTTCTTGCTTGGCTCTCTCTGCTCTGCCCCACTTCTTCCAGGCTTCTGGAAGCCTCTTGATTCATCACACTTGCACAGGAAACTTCACCATAGGCTCTGCTTCTAGGGACCCAAACTCAGTCACATCCTTTATCCTTTGTAGATGTCCGATTTGAATCTACAGTTTCTACAGCTATTAGTTTAATATTTATTCATCCCAAGTATCCCTAAGTAAACAAAGATCCCTGGAAACGGACCTCTTTTCACTCATCGCACTATGTAGCCCTGGGACTTGCTAGGTAGACCTGATTTGCTTCACACTCACACAGATCCACCGCCTAGCACTAGGTAGAGAGAATAGGTCACTTCTTTCTCTTAGAGAGACTGAGGAGAGCCAGAGAGCTACCACTGTGGTGTGCCGCATATACCCGGGAACTTAAATGTCGAAATCATGCTTCTTGGTGGCAGCAAGCCCAGGTGGATCCTGAAATTTGGGTGAGAAGATATGGCGGGGGCATATTCAGCCAGTTAGGATGAAAGCCAGGGCAGGAGCGTACACAGTTTTTTTTAATTTATTTATTTCTTTATTAATTAATTAAAGATTTCTGTCTCTTCCCCACCGCTGCCTCCCCTTTCCCTCCCCCTCCCCCAATCAAGTCCCCCTCCCTCGTCAGCCCAAAGAGCAAACAGGGTTCCCTACCCTGTGGGAAGTCCAAGGACCACCCACCTCCATCCAGGTCTAGTAAGGTGAGCATCCAAACTGCCTAGGCTCCCACAAAACCAATAGGTGCAGTAGGATAAAAAACCCATTGCCATTGTTCTTGGGGTCTCAGTAGTCCTCATTGTCCGCTATGTTCAGCTAGACCTGTTTTAACCCAGGCTTTTTCAGACCCAGTCCAGCTGGCCTTGGTGAGTTCCCGATAGGACATCCCCATTGTCTCAGTGTGTGGGTGCACCCCTCGCAGTCCTGAGTTCCTTGCTCGTGCTCTCTCTCCTGGTGCTCCTGATTCGTACACAGTTTTCTTAAGATGATATGCAAGCGTCAGGTCCATCCTGGGAGTCAAGGTCTAAGTGTAGAGCTCCAGATGACTAATGGTTTTATTTTTATTTATTTATTTTAATTTATTTATTATGCATACAGTATTTTCAGTACTCTGCCTGTAGGCCAGAAGAGGGCACCACGTGGTTGCTGGGAATTGAACTCTGGGACCTTTGGAAGAGCAGGCAGTGCTCTTAACCGCTGAGCCCGACTAATGGTTTTATCTAGTTATAGTTTGCTAGAAAGCCTTGCAGGGAACACCAGCAAGGGTGCAGCCATGGTGGCTATGACTCAAGATGACTCCAGCAGTGTCAATCTGAACCCAGGCATACAATGGAGAAGTTGGCAGACACCGAGGGTCACAGAGCCTCTTAACCTCTCTAGCAATAGACACTTTCTCCTCTGGGTGTTTGGGAAAGAAAGCCACCCTACAGTCCCAGCTTGCCTTCTCTTGTTTATTCCCCTCAAATTCCAAAGCCAGAGTTAACGGTCTCTGACTGGTCCTGTTTAGGTCACTTAATTGGACACAATGAATCACAATTCTGTTTTTATCAGGTCAATCTGGCCAGTCAGGACATTCCTGGGCATGGAGTCCCTACTTAGATGAGAGCCAGAAGCCAATCAGACAAATCAAAAAGGGTCTTATCGAGATTATATCTCATTTCAGTCAAAATCAAGGCAATACTTCAATTTTACTGGTGCTCCAATATTCCCAAGAAAGGCTCCGAAAGGAACTCAGACAAATCGCCATCTAAGGTCCTATTAGCATCCCAAAGCATATGCTGACTTCCAGGCTCCTTTGTATCACAAGTGCCTGTGGCTGTTCCCACCCTGCCCCTACCCTAAACTTCAGCTCACAGGCATCTCGTTCTTTAGAACCCTAGTATTTGGCCTATGCTTCTCTTTTGCCTCTCTCTCTCTGTTGTCTACTTTTCTTCCTCTCTTTCTTCTCACAATCAATGACAGCGTTCAGACCATGATCAGGTTAATATTTCTCTCTCTACCCTGAACTCTTCCAGGTGCCTCTGGCTCTTCTCTCCCTCACATATACAGTAAAAATCTTCCCTTCAACCATACCTTGGAACGGTCATGTCCTCAGTTTACATGCCTGATGTTGAAATCCTTAGTTTATACACTGGATTTTATTTATTTTTTTCAAGATGATTCTCTTCTACTAGGTTGTCTCTAGTTATAGAAGGAGTGTATGGTGCTGTGGTCTCATTTCTGATGATGACGTGCAGGCAGGGCAGGTGAGTCTGCATGCCTGTGGGGCACAGGAAAGTTGCTGCAACCAACTTTCCAGGTGATGTCGTATTGTTTCCTCTGAAACCACAAAGCCAAAGGCTGGCGAGGGGTGAACAGAAATAAGTCTGGTGGTGAAATATGCATGAGTGTTTTGGCAAGCCACAGATTCTTTTTTAGAATAAGATTTATTTTTATGTGTATGAGCATCTTGTCTACGTGTACATATGCACCTCACATGTGCAGCCCTCAGAGGCCAGAAGAGGGGAAGGGAACCCCGGGAACTGCGGTCACAGACAGGTGTGAGCTAATATGTGGACACCAGGGACTGAACCCAGGTCCTCTGCAAGAGCATCAAGTGCTCTTAACTACCGGAGCCTCTCCAGCCTCTCTCCAGTACTGGCTTTTGGATCCACAGCATTTTCTATTTGCAGGGCTCTGATACATGAGATGCCATTACTATTCTGAATAAAAGGAGTACTCCATCAAATAGAGACCCTTCCGGTGGCCCAATGGTAACAACCACAGACAGGGAGCAGAAGGAACTAACAGCTAACTGGGATTACAAGCACACACCACTGGGCAACCAAACCCAGTGTTTACTGGAGTTCTAGGGATCAAACTTAGGTGCTGACTAAGCCATCCCCTAGCTCCTCAGAGGTAACTTTTTAGTCTGTCCTTTTAGGGAAGGTCTGAAAATAGCCTGGGAACCTTAGGAATGCCAGTCATCGGTGAGTGGGTATCTGCTTGAGGCACACACACCTACAGGTACCTCCACTCAGAACGCTTCTCAGGCATGGACATACAGGTCTGAGATTCCCTTCACGTCTGGCTTCCTCTTTGCCTTTCCCACTTGTATCTTCAACTGTCTGTGCCGGAGGACACATGGCAGTAGCTGGGAAGTGTTAAGCGTTGACAGCAGCCGCACTGGAGCTAAAGGCAGACGTTTAATGGACTGTGTTCAAGCGCTAGCGAGTGCAGGACTAACTGCAGGATTCGAGGACCACCGTCTGCATGCCTGAGAAGTCTCAGCTTCTCATTCAGGACATTTCACACTGTGTTTTGTTCCTAAAACATCAAGTGGGTGTATGTTTTTGAGAGTTGATTTATTACTCAAAGATCTGAATTTGGAGACAGAAGAAACATGTTTTACACTGTGTTTTGTTCCTAAAACATCAAGTGGGTGTATGTTTTTGAGAGTTGATTTATTACTCAAAGATCTGAATTTGGAGACAGAAGAAACATGTTTTACCTACATATTTTTGAAAACTCTACCAAGAGAAAGAAACCCAGCGTCAGTTTCCAGCAGGTGGGACGTTCTCATGGAGACACTGCAAGGCCAAGTCCGTCCACTTCATCTCCTGCTCTTTCACAGACTCTGTGGTGCCGCCGTTGTCCTGCTCAGGCTCTGGAAGCTCACTCTGAAAGGGAAGGACACCCACGGCAACCATCAGGAAATTTCTTTCTGTTTAGTTTAGGGATGGGCCTCACGCAGCCCAGGCTGACCTTGGACTCACTATGTCACCTTCTGTGTGGCTTCCGCGCTGGTAGGGACTGAGCTCAGGGGCCTCGCGCACGCTTCAAAGCATCTCACCACCACACCCACTCTCAGCCAATCACCTTGAACTCTATCCTATCTCCCTTTGCCTCTCAGGAGCTGCAACTACAGGCGTGGACCTGGGGTCGAATACTTACTTCTGAAAACACAAGAGCACTAGGAACTAAAGCCCGTGAGGTCCTAGAACAGCCTGCATAACCGATATGCACAGTCTAAAGAGTCAAAATAAACTGATGTATGGAAAACGCCAGAGGTTCTGTTCAGCGTGGCTCGCTTCCCCTTTCAGCATGGAATATGACTCTGGTTTTCTTACAAGAGGCAGTGTGGCAGAAGGGCCGAGGGCAGGGACTGGAGGAGTCCCAGGCTGCCATTCATTCATTCGCTGGCTGATTTGTATGACATAATTCAAACTCATGGGGCCTTTGTTTCCCATCTCACAAATGGAAGAAAAAATTAGCTTTTTTCACATCTCAGGCTTTGGTAAAGATAGAATGAGGACATTTAGATCCAGTGCTTGGCACTGCGTTGGGTGTCCGGTGCTCTACGACACTCACTAGGATGAGTGGCTAAAAACACTGACAACAGCCAATGCTGAACCTTTCTGGAAATGCAGTAAAGGCAAATCAGATTTGCTGGAATGTGTTTTTAAATACAGCAAATGTATCAACAACAATGCTGCACTCCAAATGCTTATGTGACAATATGGGCTGGGTGAGGGACAGTGACAGTGTAACAGATGAGACTTCCCCCTAGTGGGAAAACATAGGAAAGACTAACTCACATCCCACAGGACCACACTAGACAGAAGCTGGTATCATTCCCTGATACACGTGAACCTATATCTGCTGAATCTGTGCTTGGTCCCAGAGTTCACAGATACCGTGTATTTCTGTGCAATCACCCGAAGTTACACTTTGTGTTGACAAACTGCTGCTTAATATTCAGTTAGGCTTTCCCACTGAATTCTTATTTACTATTTTCTTTAGTTATTTTTCTCCTTAAAATTATGTTCAACATATAGTAAATGATATTTATCTACAATACGTACAAATTATTTGAATCGGGACCAGTAAGATGGCTCAGTGGGTCAAGGCATTTGCTGCAAAGGCTGATGACCTGAGTTCTACATGTGTGTCATAGCACACAGGTGCACACACATGCAAGAAAAACCCAAATGTGTTTGCATCACTTGCATCTATTTTACAAACGTAAAATACCTCTGTGGTGATGCACTGAACTCGGGAAGTGAGGACACACAAGCTCCTCGCTCCTCTGTGGTGATCCACTGAACTCATGCTTGGCTCACCTTGGCTTTGGGCGACACAACATGGCTCTGAGAATCTGGGCACCAGCTCTGGAATGACCCCTAACTAAGGTGATTACACCAGATGGTTCTGAGCCATGAAGAGATGAACTAGCTGTTTTCCAGAGGCTTCTAGATTTAGAAGATGCCACAGCACGGGTTTCCAGCAGCATCCACAAGGCCTCACCACATTACACCTCTGACTCATTGTCCCGACCTACCAGTGGGATCGCGACATCCTCGTATGGCAGCTTGTCTTCCCGCCAAGCATCATCAATCAAATCCAAGATCCTTCCATCTCGCTGCACCTCGCTGTCCATTTTCCTGCAGCTTTGGTCTCGTCAGTTCTGTAAGCCAAAGAGGTCATAATGAGGGTACAGTATAATCCAGGACCAGGATTCCCCACATTTTAAAGCTTGAAATTGGTTTTGTTGTGGTTTGTTTTGTTTCTTAATACCATCCCAGGAAGGGCCCATCTTATATGGGTCATGTGACAACATAAAAGACTACAGCTCTTTCCTCACTTCACTGACAGATTCTTGATTGTGTATAGAGACGGTCTAGTTGACAGACAAGTTCCTAGTGTAACAGAGAGCAACACATTTCTGAAAACAGCCCTGAAAGGCACTGCATCTAAATGTAGTCTTCTTTACAATCTTTCCCTGTTTGTTATGTCTTTGTTGAGTCTCATCTCTTGCTCCTTAAGCCCTCCCCCATTATTTGGCACAAATCTCCACCTGCCTTGGCTCAAACCTTGGCACTCTTGAGACACGGAAGCTATGGGAACATGCAGGGTGACACCGAGCTGGAACGTGTGAAGTGACTAGCCATAGACCAACTGCTAACCCTTAACGCAGGAACAATATGGGCGTGCCAAGGAAACACTTCCTTTCTTAAACAGCGTCCAGACTGAGCTCTGAAAGTAGTATGCCATGATCAACAGTGGCAGCTCCAGGTTGTGTGTCCCTCTGGGCTTCCACTTCATACAGGGCTTCTCTGTAGCCCTAACTGTCCTGGAACTCACTCTGTAGACCAGGCTGGCCTCGAACTCACAGAGATCCACCTGCCTCTCCCTCCTGAGTCCTGGGATTAAATGTGTGCACCACCACCCAACGGGCCCTCCTCCTCTTTTTTTGAGACGGAGTTTCAAACACTCTCCATAGCCAAAATCAGCCTAAGCTCCTAATTCCCCCGCCTCTACCAATGGGATGATAGGCATGTGCCACCGAGGTACTGGGAATTGAACCCAGGGTTCTGTATATACTAGGTAAGGCCCATACCAAATGACCTACATCCCCAGCTGAGGAGGGTCCTGCAGGTGTCCAGGCAGGGAAGTAAACTGTGAGGAAGCGAGAATGAAAACAGGGTTCAGATTGACTTTGTCAACTCGGATCACACTTGGGGAATCTGATGTCAGGTGGTTTATTCCAAACACATTTAAACACAGTATAATTTGGAAAAAGTTACCTGGCGCAATACAATCCCCAGTGCACAAGGAAGCATAATCACAACAAAACTTGACTCAGGGTACATGTCATTTCTTCCAAGAAGATGGGTTCTAGAGATAGGCACCTGTACTTGCTTAAGGGCCCAAGGAAGGGTCTAGTCAGATCTCGGTCTCAGTCAAACAGATAGCACAGAGGCCGTTTGGACTATTAGCCACGTCTGGTCTTGGCTATGGGCGTTTGGGGGAGTCTCTGGTTATACAGTATTGTAAGGGTTATTTAGACTATTTCTCTAGTCCTGGTTGTGCGAGCTTGGTATGTCCTGGCCCAACAGATTATCACAGATCATCAAGCTATTAGTCACTTCCAATTCCCAGCCTTCTGGATGGAAGAACAGGTTTTCCTTTTTTTCCCATTGGAAAGACAATCCTGTATGCTGAACATTTCCTAGTCTCCCTGGAGATCTGTGGGTGCAAGGACCTTCATGTTGCGCTCCCAACACCCAACCCTCTTCCTCTGGAAAAAAAAATTACATTTCTTTGTGTATGTACATGTGGAAGTAAAAGGACATCTTGGGGTAAATGGTTCTCTTCCTCCACCAGGTGGGTCCCAGAGGTAGAACTCAGCTGCCAGGCTTTGCTGGCCTTTATGCCACTGAGTCACATTGCTGGCCCTCCTCAGGGCCTGGCCCCAGTGCTCCCTGACCATAGGCCACTCCTAATTTTTCTCCTGAAACAGTGGCAATCTAATCCACAAGACTGGTCATCATGGAGTACTTCTGGGTTTCCAGCTTCTAAGTTTGTTCCTTTCCACAAATATGCCCCACTGTACTCCCTGCAAAAAGTGGCAACCCACAGAAGGCCAGAAACTACCACCACCAGTGTAAGAAACAATGTAAGAAACAACCTTTGGCATTGCAGTTTAACTCTGCCATACAAGTATGCACTTGGCTCCAACAGTATTTGAGGCAAGTGAGCACTATCTGGTTTTGGGGGGGAATGGTTTTTTACTTTCAAAACTGACAAAGAAGGGGCCTGGGAGACAATTCAGTGGGTGAAGTGCTTGCTCTGCAAAAATACCCAAATTCAGATCCTGGCACTCATCCCAGAGCTGGGAGGCAGAGACGGGAGGATCTCTGGGAGATGGCCAGGCCAGGCAGTCTAGCTGAATCAGAAAGTTCCAGATTTAGTGAAAGATTCAAGGTGGAAGTGACGGAGGACGACACTGCTGTTGACCTCTGGCCTCTACACTCACCCCCCACTCCACCTCCAGGCTCGAACCTTCACCACCATCAGCTCCACCTGCCACCTAGGAACCAGGTGACGGCTTAGCGTTTTTACTTAGATTTCACTGTGTCTAGCCAGTGCTAACTGAAGGATTCCCACCTGCAGTAGTGTATAACTAATCCTTCCTGTCAGTTCTAGTTACACGTCTAGAATTCCCCAAGTTTTCCTACTTTTCTATCACTCCTTTGTTCTTGGGGCTGTGCTGTGGGCTACACTTCACACTTGCTCTGTTGATCTGACCAGGTCTATATAGATCGCACCCTTTTCTTAAGCGGTCTGACTCCTCTAGCTTTAGGAGGCTTTCTGTCCTCGAAGGCTTGCTGCTGTCCTTATGAAACAAATCAGGTCAGCTTTGGACTGGTGGGTAGGGTACTTCTGTTTCAGTGGTAACGTGTAAACGCTGTACCAATGACTCCCAATCTTTCTACAATTTGGCCTCAATATTTTGTAACATGTCCCTCTTCTACACGCTCGCCATCTGGCGTGCTTTTCATCCACCTCCTGCACGTCTTCATCAGTAATGCTTGGCCGTCCTTCCAAGCACAACACGATGACTGATCTTTGGGTGATGCAGTCGGGTACTCCCCCCTTTACATGAACAAAGAAGCAAGCACAGACAATGCCCAGGCAACCGCCACTGCGCCGAACTCTTACCGCACGTCCTAACTTCTCCGGGTTTCTTAAACATATTTTTACATATGTACCCTTCTCTTTCTAGCGCCCACCCCCACACCCGATAATACAAAACTCTCATCTCTGAGGTTGTCTCCTTTAGACCCATGCTGAACGCAAGTTCTAAGAGCCCATCTCTTCACCAGTCCCCTAGATCTCTGGGCACAAAACTTGGTAACAGGGGAGCTTGTTACACTGTCAAGAAATTTCTTTTCAAGTATTAGACGCGTAATATACATTTTCAAAATCTACAGCTTTGTAGATATAGTTCTAAGCTAAAAGCACGGCGCCGGCACTAAAACTGGCCCTCGCAGGCCACCATCCTGGGTCACTAGACGCAAAGCCGCCCGCCGCCGCCGCTTCCGGCCCGAAGGCTGGAGATACCATATGCGGAAGTGCATAGGGGAGGTGGAGCGTCGCCATGCCGGGTCCCTTCCACTCCGCGCGGCGTACAATAAAGAAGTGGCTCTGAAGGTCGGTCGGGAGCACCTGCCTGCGTGTCTGGAAGCACTGGACGCCCGAAGCCTAGGGCACACGCTTGGTCACCCTCCAAAACCCGGGCCGCTGGCGCGAAAAGCACCCTTACCCACAGCGCGCGAAACGGCTCTCTCCCGGCCCCGCCCCTCCGCCTGGTCACGTGACGCGCGGCGCGCTCGTACCCCGTACGCGGGTGAGTCCATTCGCGGCCGTGGGGAGGGGGCGGGACGAGCGTCCATTTGTTGTGACGCGCCCCCCCCCCCCGAGGAACGGCGCGCCGGCCCGGCGGGGGCGCGCTCGGCCGGGGGCGCGCTCTGTAACCGCCTGCGTGCCCCAAAGCCGGGCGAGCGGCGGCTGATTGTGGTGCGGACGCGGCCCTGGCCACAGTGGTGCCGCTAACCTCCAGGCCGCATGGCCCGCGGCCGCTGCCCGTCGCCGGCCGCCGCCTGCAGCCAGGCCTGCTGCCGTCCACCCGCGGCCGCCCGGGCGCAGGACCCCCGGGTTGCTCCGACTCCTCCATATGCAGCTCCGTGCTGGCCGGCCAGGTGCTGCGGCCTCGGCGGCAGAGGAGGGCAGGCTGCGGGCGGTTGTCGCCGCCGGCGTAGGACCAGCTCCCCCGGGGGGGGGGACAGTAGTGAAGGAGTGTGTGTGTGTACGTGTGTGTGTAGGGGACTAGTAGCGAAGCGGGAAGCCCGCAGGGTTCCCTGGTAATGTTAGTAGTAGGAGAGGTGGGGAAGTATGGCGGGACCCCTGATGCAGGGGAATTGCAGATGGCCTCCTGCCTTCAAGTCAAGCATCGGAAACAATATTGGGAGAGTGAAATGAAAGCTTTGAAAGGGCAGTTCCACAAGGCTGTAATCACGGCGACACTTGACAGTAGTCTGGATTGCAAATAGGGCTTTTGTCCTTTACAAAACCGTGGAGTCAGAGCGTTGTCGCCAGTGTGGACTGTATACTCACTTGTCCAATGTACGCCTTCACTTCCAGCGCCTGCTCTCCCTCTAAGACAGGGTTTTATTATGAACCTGAGCTGTACACATCTTTAATCCCAGCACTCAGATGCAGAGGCAGGTAGATCTCTGTGAGTTCGAGGCCAACCTTATCTATAAAGCGAGTTCCAGGACAGCCAGAGCTGTTACCTGTTACACAGAGAAACCCTGTCTCGGAAAAACAGCAACAATAAAAAATCTGGCTGGCTAGGAACTCAATTCGTATAAGGCAGGCTGGCCTCTGCCTCCTGGGTTAAGGATCTGCATCACCTCGCTTGACTTTCTAAGTTCTCTTGAGGCCAATTTAGATTTTTAAGATTTATTTAGTAAAACAAGGTAGGTGCTCAATTTCTCAAATACCTCCATTTAGTTTTAATTTTGTATTTATATTTTGTATGTAAGTCAAGGGTCAATGAATATAAATTATCTTTAGCTATTTATACTTACTCTTTTTTTTTTTAAAACTTTGTTTTTTGAGACAAAGTTTCTCTGTATAATAGCCCTAGCTGTCCTGAACCTGCTTTGTAGACCAGAACCTTGAACTCACAGAGATCCTCTGTGGCTGCTTCCCAGTGCTTGGGATTAAAGGCGTGCGCTAACACGCCCAGCTACACTTACTCTTAAAGTCTGTAGCTTAATGTATGATAAAACAAAATTTCTTATGGTATGTAACACCATCTTTAGGTTAAGTTTTGTCCCTTGTACCTGTCTTTTAGTGATCGGTATAGTAAAGGAGACTTTGAAACTAAAATGGGTCAGAGATTTACAAACTCAGACACAGTCGTTTAAAATGTGTGTACACTGAAGTTTTAACAATACAGATATTGTTAATTATGCCAATGCTGCTTCCTCCAGTGGAGCCATAGAGGACTGTTACTTAGCCTTTCTGCCCTCAAGTACTGTGTAGGAAGGAGCTGATGGTGACAGCATTAATCTACATTGTCTTTTTTTTTTAAAGATTTATTTATTTATTATGTATACAACATTCTGCCTCCATGTATGCCTGCACGCCAGATGAGGGCGCCAGATCTCATTACAGATGGTTGTGAGCCACCATGTGGTTGCTGGGAATTGAACTCAGGACCTCTGGAAGAGCAGCCAGTGCTCTTAACCTCTGAGCCATCTCTCCAGCCCCCTAATCTACATTGTCATAGCGAAGGTGCTCCCCACCCCCTGGCTGTCATAGCGAAGGTGCTCCCCACCCCCTGGCTGTCATAGCGAAGGTGCTCCCCACCCTCTGGCTGTCATAGCGAAGGTGCGTCCCATGCCAAGGGCTAGATTTACTTTTACAAAACCACAATACTATTTTTATCAGTACAAATCTGTGCAAAATACACAATGTCAGTGTCCAGAGGGATCAGGTTTCTCTTGCTACTCCATATGTGCTTGCAATACCTTGTTTGGACCAAAATTCTGCAGAGAACTGTCTGCTGCACCTGGTTGCTAGGCGTTTATCTCCTCTAACCAGCAGCAGTTTCTTATCTCCCTTTCCTATTTATTTAAAATTTAGCTGTTTGTATGTATTTTTGAATGTGCCTCTACTTCCTCTGTGACCTCTCCTCCACACACTAAGTCTTGAATTACACTGTCCAGTCATCATGTGGTAGTCATCATATAGCCGTGCTGTTTAAATGAAATAAAAGTGGTTCCCCAGTTGCATTTGCTGCATTAGTCCAGCAGTCATAGGTTGCCTAGTGGCTACTGTTTGAGTAATACAGATACAAATGTTTCCATAATTATAGAAAATTCTGTTGAAATACAGTGATCAAAATGTTAGATTCAACCTTGTTTTTTTCATGAGAGATGCAAGAAAAATGCCATAGGTGTAGGTTTTATATTAGGAAAATTATCTGTTGCATTCATTACCAGGGAGACATACGATATCTGAGTCCTCCCATTTGGGATGTTACAGTTGAGCTGTGCACTGGTTCCTGTGCTGTCAGCTCAGTTGACCCACCATGAAGTTGCTCAAGAGTCTTCTAATGAACAGGGAGATCTTTCATGACTAGCTGTGCCTGGGTCTGTTACTGCACGACGCCACAGAGTGGCACTTTCTAGTTGTGTCATGTCTTAGTGCTTGCTTAGCTGGCGCTCTGCTGAAGAACCTGCCTTCCACAACTATCTGACTACCCTGAAATATAACTGGGATAGGAACGGCAAGAGAAATGCTTAACTCTGTTCCTTTCTTTTCAGACTACATCAATGAATTGGTGGCCTAGCAACCTTCAAAGGTAACCTGAAGGCTTTACCTTTAAAACTAACAGATAGGCTTTGATATGTTTAAATCTGTGCCTAGCAATCTCCTGAGGCGACCTGAGAGCTTTACCTTTAAAAAGAAACCAATAGACTTTAATGTGTTTAAATTGTTTGAACGGATTGTAAATTTTTTGATACCCAAAATTATTTTGTTTTTGGCCAGTGGCAACTCTTCAAGACCCATAGTTTTGATAACTTCCTCCTTCTAGTTTGCTTTACCTGGGTTTTATGTAGTCTAGGCTGACCTTGAACTTGCTCTGTAGCCAAGGATGATCTTGAATCTATGGTCTTCCTGCCTCCACTTCCCAAGTGCTAGGATTACAGGTGTGAACCACCATGTCCAGCTCAGTATTGCTTCTTTTCCTTTTTAATGTGTTAGTTATAAAACACCATCGCAGTCCCTATAAAACAACGTAAATCCAGGCTTACGTGTAGCAGGTTAGCTTTAGCCCCATCTCCTCCACCGTGATTATTTCTCTCCTTACAGGTACACTGTTTCACAGTTTGTTCTCAGTAAATAAGCGCCCAACGGCAAACACACTTGCTGTTTTTGCTCTTTTCTCTTTTGGGGCCTGCCACCCAACTCCCTAATAAACACACATAGACTTATTATTACTTATGAATGCCTGGCCTTAACTTGGATTATTTCTAGACAGCTTTTCCTAACTTAAACTATCCTGTCTTCCTTTTACCACTGGGCTTTTTCCTTTTCTTCTGTAATCTAACTTCCTTTCTTACTCCATGGCTGGCTGTGTGGCTGACTATCAAGCCCCTAGCATCCTCCTCTCCTTTTTCTCATATTTATTCTGCCTGCAAGCCCCGCCTCTCCTTTCTCCTGCCTCACTATTGGCCATTCAGCTCTTTATGAGACCAATCAGGTGTTTTAGATAGGAAAAGTAACACAGCTTCACAGAGTTAAACAAATGCAACATAAAAGAATGTAATACTTAAGCCAGGCGGTGGTGATTCACGCCTTTAATCCCAGCACTTGGGAGGCAGAGACAGGCAGATCTGTGTGAGTTGGAGAACACTACTGAGTGCATGCCAGGACAGGCTCCAGAGCTACACAAAGAAACCCTGTCTTCAAAAAAACAAACAAAACAAAAAAAGAATGCAACACATCTTTGCATCATTAAACAAATATTCCATAGCATAAACAAATGTAACACATCTTAAAATAATATTCTACATTACACATTTCTTTTACTGTTCTGTGTCTTACTCTTTTTACCTTGTAACAGATCCTCCATAGAAGAAGTATTGTGATTGTTACCTCTTTTTATAGCTTCTTAGTATTCCCTCAGTGAATGAATATTAAGTGATTTCCTACTTTGTGAATAATGCTGCCGGGAATGCCCTTTATACATCTCAGTTGATATTTTTCCAGTAAGCAGGACTGTGTATATGGCAGGTCTTGCCTTCTTTCTCGTTCTCTCTGCCTTGCTAAAAACCCTTAGATTAAATTCCTAAAGACAGCAAATTCCATTCCCTTATTGGTCACTTTCTTCTCCTGAGACTGACTACCAAGATCCAGCTATCAGTCCAGCAGTCAAAAGCCCCCTGTGGCTCACCTAATTAACATGCCCAATTTAAAGAAAGCACCTCATCTTAACACAGGGATTTTCCCTTTTACTTTATAGACCACCGTTTGCCTTTGCTCCACCATCTGCCTCCTCTCTATCCAGAGGCAGTCCTTTGTCCTCTGGGACAAATACCCATCCCTGCCCCTCTCCCTTGTTCCTTCCCCTTCTCCCTCATCCTTTGTCTCCCATCTTTGTCTCTTATTCCCTACCCTCTGTTCCTCTCCCTCTGGGTCAAACAAATCTCATTTGTGCTGAGAACTTGGTCTCCTTGGGTCCTGAGTTGACATTTTTCCCTTCAGGCTTCAGCCCAAAGGCTGTTGTGAATACTGAGTTCTGCCTGTTGGCTGGCTGCAGAGGCCGCGTTCGGTGTCGGTGGTAAGGAGTGGCAGATCATCAAACAGTTTTTACTTAAATCTGTATTGATTAGGGACACAGAATACTCTGCTACACAGTCTTGTGTCACACAGCTCCTTCAAAGAGGAAACAAGTGACTTGTCTGAGGTGAACGAAGGCCATGTTGGTTAGGGACAGAATCAGTGTTGTGGCTGTGAGAAGCACGAGACAACCAAATCCGCAGGAAGTCCAAGTCCTCGCAGTTTATCTGATCCTGGAGAATGGAGACCGGTGCAGAGGGTGTTGCTAAAGAAGCACACCTCACATTGGCAGGCGTTTTTCCAGGACGCGTTGCCGGTCTTCTGTGCCTGTTTTAAACAAGAATGCCTTTGTCTCAGGATTTCATTTTGAGCGGGTGGCTCGCCTGACACCTTAATAGCTTTATCACAGTGCTGCTGCCACCTAGTGGCCACAAGGCCACATACTTCAATTTTATTCTGTTTCCCACCGAGAAGATCTCGTTAAGCATAAGAAGGCAGAGTGAAATAAAAGGTAGCACATGGCTCGGACCAGAGGGTCACACTGCTTGGGTTTGAGCTTCAATATAGTTTGTAGCTTTCTGTAGTGAAGTCATCGTGCTCTCTAAGGCTGTTTCCTTAAAGTGATAGCACCTGTGTATACATACACACATATACGCACATACATTATATTATACATATGTATGCGTGTATATATAACATGCATTATACACACATATTTTTATGTGCATTCGTGTTTTGTCATGAATGTTGGGTCCCCTGGAATTGGAGTATAGACAGTTGTGAGCTGCCATGTGGGTGCTAGGAATTGAACCTGGGTCCTCTGGAAGTGCTCTTAATCACTGAACCATATTTTATGTCTTTTATGGGTGTACAGAAGATAGAAAGTGTAAGAGGCAGGCAGATAAGATAAACAGTCACTAAAGTTTAACATCTATTATACACATTGTTATTAAATACTGTCATACACAAATGCCAACAAATTATGTATTATTAAGTAGGTCCCTAAGAATAATGTGACCTAAAGAGGTGTAATTTTGAGAAATAGTTATAAAGATGAAATAAGACTTTGGCAGTTACTGTTCATACCTTCATTTTACAGATGGAACAACTGAAGTCCGACAACTCATAGCTGATTAGTTGCAGAGCAGAACTGCTTTATGGGCCTCTATTTAGTGTTGAGTGGACTCTTCTGCCTCCCGGTTCTGGAGCAGAGCAAAGGCGGGGCCTGAGTGTAATTTGTAATTTGACTGGTTTGGAAGAAAGTGGAGTCCTCTCCTTTAGGGTTTTATTTTGGGTCATGGTGAAATCTATCAGAACACTAGCTGGAGGAAAGAGCCCACACCATGCAAGAAGAGTGCACAGTGTAGAAATAGGTGCAGATCCAGCACACTTGTGCTTTTCCCCCTCTTCTCATCCTCGTCTGTCTCTGGAGTCTTCTGCGTGTCCTCCATCCCTACATTCATTGCCTGGGATGGTGAGCATTTCTGTTTCTTTTTCAGTCCCATGCTGGGGTATTCCTTGGGAAGGAGCATACCTTTTATTGCTATCTAGAGAGCAGTTTGTATAACACTGATTTTGTAGACTGAAGCAATCTACTTCTCAGAGAAATACAGTTTTTTGAAAAGCATTAGGATAGAGGGACCGAATCTCTACACCCTAACCTTTAGCTAATTCATGGTTGAGACTTTGAAAGCTTAAGGAAAGAGGACAGTTAAATTTTATGTGTATGAGTGTTTTGCTTGCATGTTTATCTGTACACCATACACGTGCCTGCCGATCCTCTGGAAATAAAGTTATGGATAGTTATGAGTTGCCATGTGGGTGCTGGGGACGGTATGTGAGCTGGGAACTAGCTGGAGATTTAAAAATAGAGAGAGAGAGAGAGAGAGAGAGAGAGAGAGAGAGAGAGATAGGGACACAGTCATCCTTGAAACAAGAATGCCAACTTTATTGTGTTCCAGGGATCCTTAACTGATAGCCACGCCCCAGCTCTTGGGATTTTCAGCTGTAAAACTCATCAGAATTCACTCCCCTGCCACCAGGAACCACAAGGGTCTCGTGCTCAGAGTAGCTGCAGGCACAGGAAAACAAGTTGTTTCATTCCAGCAGCAAAGGGTCTGAGGCAGGCAAAGAAAGTCACGGGGCCAGGAGTCTGCAGCTCCCAACAGGGAATCAAACTTGGGTCCTCTGCAATAACAAGTGTCCTTAACGTTTAAGCTTTCTTTCTGCCAATAGGACACTTTCTAAGTCATGAAAGGTGGTTGGCCAAGGAATGTTTTGAGGATTTATGAAGAGAAACTTACCACACAACTCACGATACTTCTGAATTTAAGGGTCTTTTTCTTTTGTATGACTTTCTCTTTTCTATCTCCCCTCTTTGTCTTTAGTTGTAGCAGTTTGCATAATGAGGAAGGGGAGATGGGGTCACCCAAGGCATGCAATGGTGCTATGTTGGGACACAGCTCAGTTCTCCACTGCAGAAATGAGTCTTGTTGGTTTTCTGTCCTTGAGAGACCGGTGGTCTAGAAAAAAGGAGGAGCATGCAAATTCTGTGTAATTTGGGATGACTGGTGGGGGAGTGTGTCAAAGACAAGGCACCATGCAGTGCTGTTGACCCTGTTCTTAGGTTTCAGGGGACAGAGTATGATGCAGGAAGTTTTCTCTTAGAGTCAGTAGGGTCTGTTGCTGACCTGGGAGCTTAATTTTTTTTTTTTGGCGGGTGGGGGAGGGAGCGTTGAGATAGAGTTTCTCCATATAACAACCCTGACTATCCTGGAACTAGCTCTTGTAGACCATGCTGGCCTCAAACTCACAGACTTCCTTATTTTGTTTTATAAGTATGGGTGTTTTGCCTGCATGTATGTTTACCACATGCATACCTGGTGCCTGCAGAGGCCAGAAGAGGGTGTTGGGACTCCTGGAACTGGAGCTACAATTGTGAATAGCCATGTAAGTTCTGAGAACTGAGCCCAGGTCTTCCTCAAGAGCAGGAGTGACTACTGAGTTGTCTCTCCAACCCCTGACGAGGGAGTTTAGCCTCTGTATAATGGAGGGAGTTTAGCCTCTGTATAATGGCTCTAGTTTTAAAAATCAAGAAACCTATGCTTGAAAAGCAAACAAAAACCCTTGTGTTATGTGAGTGAAAAACTATTTCCTCTCATTTTGTAAAGAGGTTTGTAAAAGTCCCTTGAGAGAAAATGCTTTCCGCCCTGTTCTTTAAGGATTAGGCCTAGCAGGGCGGGAGGGATGGCTCAGCAGTTAAGAGCATGTACTTAATGTTCTTGAGGATGACCAGAGTTTGTTCCCAGCTCCCAGATCTGGTGACTCCAATGCCTCTGGCCTCTGTGGTACCTGAACATATGTTTACACACCCATGCATAAGCACACAGTTAAAAAAATCAATAAAAAAAAATCAACCTGACAACAAAAACAGCAAGCCAAGCGTGGTGTTACTACTCAGGAGGCAGAGGCAGGTGGGCTTCTCTGAGTTCAAGGCCAGTCTGTTCTACTTAACAAAACTGATACCAGGCCAGCCAGGGATGTGTAGTGAGACCCTGTCTCAAAAATTAAGTTAAATTCAACAATGAATGAAAAGGCCTAGAATAATTAGGTGTTTCATTGATTTGCAGGATAATGTCAGAAGCAATTAGGATTTTTTTCTTTTAGAATGTATTTGGTGCTAAGCATTTTTTTCTTTCTTCGAGACAGGGTTTTTCTGTAGCTTTGGTGCCTGTCTGGAACTAGCTCTTGTAGACCAGGCTGGCCTCAAACTCACAGAGATCCGCCTGCCTCTGCCTCCCGAGTGCTGGGATTAAAGGCGTGCTCCACCACCACCCGGCTGTGCTAGCATTTCTTGAGTGAGATTCCTTGCTTCTACAGCCGTCTTACCCTGCTCTGTTTCATATTGTGACTGCTTTCATTCACATTAGGTTGAATGTTGGGATTGAGAACAGTGACTTTTCTCACTCTCTTCACCTTTCCTTTTCTTTTTTCTCCAGTTGCCAGAACAAAGGGGATTTAGCGATGGAGGCCTTGTTGGAAGGAATACAAAATCGAGGGCATAGCGGGTAAGTTTGTCTTTGACTGGGAGCTTCTTGGTGCAATTTAAAAGCTTATCTGCTTCTGGTAAGCAGATGCTAAGTTGAGCCACTGTACATTTGTGGATGGCATCCCTCCCTGCATCTCAGTCTAACAGTACCAGGGTGGATGGACTCTTGCTTCTGTCCTATGGTTCAGAGGGCATCGGTAGGTGGAGAGCAGTGAGGTAGGTGAGTGGGTGCGTTCCCAGTAACATTTGGAAGAAATAATTGCAATAGATGTTGCTCAAGGATGAATTTTTTGAAACAGCTTTTTGTTTGTTGGCTGGTTTTTTAAGTATCTTTTCCCTGCACAGTAGCCCGTTTGCTGCCGTGGCCATTCATTTGGGCTAAAAGAGTCGTGACATAAGCTTGCCTGGATTCTCCCAAGAGCGTTCTAAAATATCCCAGCAATGTGGTTAGTAATAGTGAAAATCTGATTTGGAAAGCCAGATGTAAAACAACCATCTGTGTTTTAAGTGGCTTCAGCTTTAGGTTACACACTGGAGGAGAGCAAAATGGTGTATAGAGTAAGCAGCCCACTGAGTGTAGGAGACGACAGCGTAAGAGCAAGGGCACAGACATCCTGGGTGTGCTGCTGCGATGTTTTACTCTGTCAGCTGGGCTTCGGCTGTGGTAGTTTTATCTGTGAAAGATGAGAACCCACGTGGGCATAAGTGGTGTTGGTCTGTTGGTGTCTGTAGGGGATTTTTGACGTCCTGTGAAGCAGAACTGCAGGAGCTCATGAAACAGATCGACATAATGGTGGCACATAAGAAATCTGAATGGGAGGGGCAGACGCACGCGCTGGAGACTTGTTTGGACATCCGCGATCGCGAGCTGAAGACGCTGAGAAGCCAGCTGGACATGAAGCACAAGGAGGTAGCCGGGCTGTCACTCTTCTTGCTCTCACCTCTGGGCCTCAGTCTGAGTATCCAGGGTTCTGCACGCCCGTGTCAGGGTGTCAGGCCCACACCCCAGTACCCTCGGTTCACTCTGTTATCCAGGGTTCTGCACGCCCGTGTCAGGGTGTCAGGCCCACACCCCAGTACCCTCGGTTCACTCTGTTATCCAGGGTTCTGCACGCCCGTGTCAGGCCGACACCCCAGTACCCTCGGTTCACTCTGTTGGTAGTTTGACATTTTGTACTAAACATGTTTTTTAAGTATTGTTAAAAAAAAAAAACATTTGTTTACCAAATTAGTTTCTTCTTTGCTTTTTCTTTTTTGGTGTTTATTCCAATATTTATGGTTTCTTTTAGTTGAAAATTTATTGTTAAAGTGTAATAATATTAATATTTACTTTAAGGACATTTTACTTTGCAGACGTATCATACATTTTTTTATGTAAGAAAGTGTCAGAGGAGCTGGGGCTATGACTGTGTTGGTGCTCACTGTGCAAGCCTAAGGGCCCATTGATAAAGATGAGCATGGGGCTGTGCCTCTGTAACCTCAGCACATGAAGAGAGTGGAAGACAGGGCCACGTAACCTTTGCATAACTTTTATCAAATTACATGTCTGTATTAATGTCACCAAGTTTAATAGGAGCTGGTTTTGTCTTGCAAATTTTGATAAAAAACAAAGTTAAGTCCTGGGGATATGGTTTAACCATAGAGTGCTTACTTAGTATGCTTGAAGTCCTAGGTTCAGTTCCCAGCATTATCTCCCAACCCCCCAAAAATACAAAACAAAAACAAGAATTGAGTCCTTATATTTAATAATTTGCCTCTTTTGTTAAGTTAACAAATCAGGGCTGGAGAAGCAGCTCAGTGATGGAGTGTGCCTAACATGTGCACAGTCCTGGCCAGGATCTCCAGCACTGTAAGCTAAGTTAAGGAAATCTATTTCAGAAGGACCTTTGTTTAAAACTAAGGGAGACCCACCAGGTGGTGGTGGCATACACATTTAATTCTAGTACTCGGAGGCAGAGGCAGACAGATCTTTGTGTTCAGGGCCACCCTGATCTACAAAGTGAGTTTGAGGCCAGCTGGGGCACATGGAGAAACCCTGTCTTGAAAAACCAGACAAAAGTAAAAAAACTAAGGGAGAAGAAGGAAAATAAAATAAATTTGCAGTCCTATCACTCACTAATACTGATAGTGTTGGGGGAAGTTTAAGAATATTCCCTGATTATTTCTCCTAATTCAGCTGGTACACTAGGAGAACACTGAATACTGGAAGGGAAGCAGGAAGTATTGCAGGTGGAAGCATTGTCTCTAAGTTTCTATACAAATTAGTCTGGGAATGAAGAGCTGTAGGTAGATGCTAACCCCAAACCTCATTCTTATTTTGCCAGCTTTGCCTACATGGGATTTGCCCTCATCAAGGTTAATACAGCTGACTGCTATGGCAGGACTGGCAACACAACATTGTGATTGGTTGATGATACTGTGTACATGCAGGAAATTTTCAAATAATTAAAACATTATCTCCTAGTGCACTTAGAGTCAAATAGCACTTTAGTAATAACATCTGTATCAAATTTAGAATTTTATAAATGGTTTATTTGCTAGTCTAGAGTTTATTCTAAAGTTTAGTTAGATCTTTTAAGAATATAATTTATGCAAAGATTGGGAAGGTGATGAAAAAGCACACCAAATGACAGTCATATTGGATTTTTAAAAAAAGTACCAACAACCTCCCTCCCCCAACAACTTAACTTGCTGGGTCAGTGATTAAGAGGACCAGCTGTCTTTCAGAGGACCCTGGTTCAATTCCTAGCACTCATAGGGTAGCTAACAGCTGTCTGTAATTCCAGTCCCAGGAGATCTGACACCTTCTAGGCATGCATATGGTGCACAGATTCATGAAGGCAAAACACACATATAAGAATAAACAAACAAGCAAACAAATCAATTTGAGTAGACCCATGCTGCTTTTCTGGGAACTACTGTGGCTTCTTCACTTCTCCTGGGGCAAGACAGAAACAGTTATGCTCAGTAACTGAAGTGGCAGCAGTTTCCTGGTTCAGAAAACGACTGTATGTATTGATGTCTAGGTTGTTTAGTTTGTTAAAATCCACAAAAGAAACTCACTTTTATAATTGTGAGACTATTATTCCACTCTGAGGCTGAGTTTGAAATTACTTTTCTAGCTTAGTTTCTAGTTGACTTGCTGCTTCCTTGATTGAGTTGTTAGGAGTTGAGATCAGGTTGATTTTGATGGAGTCTGCCACTGTTAACTCCAAGTTGGAACAAATGAGAGTTTGAAGCCCTCTTTCAGTGTTTTTCAGCTGAAAGTTTTTGGACAAGTAGCTTCAGCCTGCTCCATCATGTACAAAGTGGAGACCCCTATACCAGTACTGCTGTGAAGACTGAGACCACCTTGAAAGAAATAAGTGATATCTAAAGTGACCCCTGAGGGTTGGGGTCATAGCTCAGTGGTGAGGTGCTTGCTGACTTCTGTAAGCTGTCCACTGACCTCCGCACATGCACATGCATGCATGAGACATGCACACAATGGATGAAACAAACAATTAGTAAAGAACATCCTTCAGATGGATGACCAGAGCTCCAGGAAGAAAATCTAAGCAAATAGTGGTCAGATGCAGCAGCTTATCATACATTCAGTATTGTGCATAGTGAAGTCAAACTGGTGATGAATGGGATTAAATTACATTTTTAATCTCAGGATTACCACCAGGGAATTGGAAATGTGACCATCTGACATTAGACTTGTTATGTCAGTGATTCCTGTGTCAGGCTGAGGGAACCTTAAAGTTTATACTAGTTGAGAATATTGTTCAGGTTAATAGAAGGAGATCATAGAATGATGAGAACAGAGTCAGTCCAAAGAGAGCAAGCAGTAAGGAAAAAAGGTGCAGGGCTTATTAAGTATACATAGCACATAAGACAATAATTTAAATTCAAGTGAGTCCGTTAGGCACTGACTCAATTAAAAGACAAAAATTAGCTAACAAAGTGAAAATAATGAACCACGGTTATTTAATGATTGTAAAAGCACATGAAGGTTAAAAGTAAATGTCAAAATAAAAATAGCTGCCACCCAGACACTTGAAGAGAAAGATGATGTAACTGTTCATGCTAGAAAAAGCGTGCTTGAAGTGGAATCGCAGAGCTTGACTAAAGGGGACAGCGGTGCTCCATCTGCAGGGCGTCAGTCTCAGGATGGCAGTTGTCAGTGACACTGTTTCATTCTGTGCCACATTCCCTTCCTCTGACTTCATTCTCAGCCATGAAGTATGGCTTTCTGTGTCATCATCACTCCACTGCACGCGCTCCTCTCTGGACCTCGGAAAGCTGCTCACCCTAAATCTACAGCTGTGGGGTAGTTAACTTTCCCAGGGCAAACCTCGGCAGGGTGAGGGTGAGTAAGGTCAGCAGGCTCCCATTGCTCATAGAGACAGTTCTGAAACACATCTGTTTGCTTCCTTAGTAGGTTCCCAGGAACACAGCTCTAGCTGCTTACTGTGGTCTTCTGCCCAGGAATAGACCCAGTATGGCCCTTCCTTCCTGTCACCTCACTGTGCTTTCCACGGTCACTCCAGTTACCTGTTCAGAAGTCTACATCTCAGATTGCAGGAAAACTCAAAATAGGGCAAAATAATACAGTAAGATAGTTTTAACCTTTCTTAGATGTATGCAAAAAGTACCAGGACTGTCAGTAGGAATAATGAAGCCACAGTCATGCTTGGGAGTTTCAACACATTTTTCTTAGTAACTGATGGAGGACATTCATAAAGATACAGATTTGAATAGCGTGATCAGCAAACCTGACCTAGTTTGTAACTATAGACCATGACACAAGGGAACTGCAGAGTGTGCATTTCTTTCCAGCACAAACTGATTGATTACCAAAATCGACTCTATCCTGGGCTGTGGAGTGAATTTTGCCATGAACAAAGGCTTGAAATCACAGATAAACTCTCTTAACATAGCAGAAATAACTGAAAAATCTGTGCATTTGGAAATTAAGAAGTAAGGTTCTGAGTGACTCAGAGAAGTCATAATAGAAATGAAAGGTAGTAGATAGAACTATAATGAGAGTTGCAGGGTGCAGTTGTGTCCAAGAGGGCATAAGAGTATGTCAGAAGAAGATAGGTTGAAAATCTGTAGGAAGTGATTTATTTCAGAGGTTAGGAAGAAAGCTTGTTAAATCCAAAAAATTTAGAGGAAGGAAAATTGAAAAATATACACCAAAATTTGAAAGTAAGAATTTGAAAATATTGTGCCATGAGAAGACGTTCAAAAGAAATGGAGGTAACTTGGGCTAGCAAGATGGCTCAGCAGGTAAGGATGCTTGCTGCTAAGCCTAAAGATCTGAGTTCAATCCCTGGTACCCACAGAGTATAGGGAGAGTACTAATTCCCACAGGTTGTCCTCTGACTTCTACTTGGTAACTCTAGTAATCCAACTGTCAGTAGTTAATAACAGTCTTAAAATGTACAAAGCAAACACAGGATTTAGGGAGAAATTTTATTCATGGAAACTGTAGAAGCCTTAACACAGCTCTCTTGCTATTGATGGAACAAGTACATGGAAAGGCAGTTAAGGTGGAGGGTTGACCAAAATCAACTTGACCTAATTAATTTTAAACATGTTCTTTTAATGTGACTGAAGCATTTTATTGCTGTCAGGCAGCTACAGCAGATTAAATTGTGTGTTTTTGTAACAAAGTAGTTTTAAGCTAAAACAACACAATAAAAGACAACTTTTCAAGTACTTAGAAATTAAGCAATATACTTCTAAAAAGACCTTTCAAGTACTTGGAAAAGCAATATAGTCCTAAATGACCCTCATTTTAGATTTGTTTATTTTATTTATGTTCACCACATGCATGCGTGGTACCCAAGGAGGTCAGAAGAGAGCGTTGGATCCCCTGGGACTGGGATTACAGATGATTGTGAGCCACCATATGGATGATGGGAACTGAATCATGGTCCTCTCTAAGAGCAGTCAGTGCCCTTCATTGCTGAGCCAGCTCTTCAGCCTCCCAGATACCTTTAAATCACGAAGAAATCACAGTAAAAATTAGAATATACTTTGATAATGAAAATGACCGTCCTGTGGGTCACATTTGTAGGGTTGGATGAATGCCCAGTGGCAGAGTGTGTACTTACACATGCAAAGGCCTGGGTTCAGTCCCTGTGGATCAGTATTTGTAGGACTAGATGAATGCACAGGGGCAGAGTATGTGCTTGTCTCTGCAGAGGCCCTAAGATCAGTCCTCAGCATAGAACCAAGATAAACTGAAAAACAACACAGCATGCCTCTCACATGGTACCTAAAGAGAATTTTACCTAGCTATATCTCCAGATATGTTACAATAGGAAGGCTGAAAATCAGTCATTTAAATAACCATTTTAAGAAATCAGAAAAAGCTGGGACAGTGGCTCAGTAAATTGTTTGCCACACAAGCATGAGTTCAATCCCCAGCACCATGTCCACTGCAGGTGTGACTGCACACATCTGTAATGAGCAGTGGAGGGTCCTAGTCTAGCTGACCAGATGAGCTATGAAATTGTTGTCACTGGTATCCAGTCACTGCAGAATGGGTTAGGATCCCTTCCTTACTCTGATAGTCAGGGAAATTATGAAGTAAGTAGTAGCTACTCACTGTCTTTCAGTCTGTCTCTGATGTTACTGAACTGTGCTTTACTTGTAGAAAGTTTTACAGGTTTCTAAAAGTGAAATATTTTTGGTTATAAAAAATTTAAACATATGCTATTTTTATGAGAACTTATTATTTATTTTAACAAAGAGAGTTGGGGAAAAAATCAGACAAGGAGTGTGAGTCTTGAACTAACTTTAAATTTGTAAAAGAATTATTCGTATTTTAAGGCTAACCATGTAGATACATTGAGAATGTTAGTTTACAAGGAAATGCAAGGATTAGTTTTTCTGTGTTGCAGGGATATTATTTCAATGCTAATACTGAATTGTACTACCCCTTTCTGCTTTTAGATTGGAATGCTGCATCAGCAGATAGAAGAACATGAAAAAAGCAAGCAAGAAATGGCCATAGAGTATAAGCAGGAGTTAAAGAAGCTGCAGGAGGAAGTGAGGCTTTAGTTCTGTGATGTGATGTGATGTGATGTGATGTTCTTTCTCTGTAACCCTTGACTGGTGTTGAGAACTGGTTACTACTTTATATGGTAGGAAATACATATCGTACAGGATACCCTGTGGGAAGTATGTGGTAGAAATATATTTTCTGACCTTGAATCTCGACAAAGAATCTTGCCTAATACACTTGATATTACCTAAACCAGCAATTGACTGAGCACCTAAAGGAAAAAGAGCTATGATACTAAAATCTTGATACCAGAAAACTTAATATTTTAATTTGTAAGTTAATTCAGTAGCTGGTTTTTAAATATTGAAAGAGACAAAAGGCTTAGAAATATTTTGGGATTAAGAAAAGCAAGGGTGCGCAATGACTCACTGGGTAGAGGCCTGCAAGCTGTCCTTTGAACCTCCCTTGGTAGGCTATAGATACACACTCTAACCCCTCCCCAACACCCTACCTCCCACAAATAAAGAAATAAATATTTTTAAAAGCTTTTTTTTAAAGGAAGAAGATTGGGAGGCAAGAGCTAGCTCAACAGTTGAGTGTAGTGCGCTTGCAGAGCACCCCAGTTCAGTTCCCAGCACCCACATTAGGAAGCTCACAACCACCCAGCACTCCAGCTTGAGGGATCTGACACCCTCTTCTGGCTTCCATGGGCATCTGTACTTGCATGTACATACTCACGTAGAGACATAATTAGAACACACATAATAGAAATTAAGAATAAAATCTTTAAAGTGAAGAAAACTTTATTGCAGTATTTAATTTACTTTTTAACTTTGGGGAAAATTGTTTTTGTTTTGGTTGAAGTCAAAGTCTGTTTACTATGCATTAATGCCCTAGGAGTATGTCTTGAGACCACTGACCTAAAGGGGAACAGTTACTGCTTCCTCTCTTATGTGGAGTGGGTCATGGGGGTCTGTGAATGCATTGCAATTGTAGTAGAACCAGACTTTTTGTTTTCCTTTTTCTGCCTGGAAATTTCATTGCTAGCATTTATTTCTCACACATACACACGCAAGCAGGCGTGTACTTTGAGGTAAGGCTGATCTCAGATTCTTCATGACCTTGATCTTTTGATTTTTTTCCTGCCTCCACTTAGCTGTGTGATAACCACATTTGCTACCACACACAGTTTATGTGGTCCTGGGCATCCAGCCCAGACCCAGTGCTGACTAGGTCAGCACTCACCAGCAGAGCTATATGCCAGCCCTAGAATTTTTAGGTGTTCTTTTTATTTTTTTTTTATTTTGTTTTGCAACTCTAGCATGCTTCCAATCTATTTTCAATAGGATAATTTAGTACTGCTTTTGCTTTATAATCCCAATTTGTCTGACCACCACAATTTACTAGCTCTTAAAATTTAAGTTAATAAGTAACTGTTTTTACAGTTAGGCAGACTGAAAAGAAGCTATGAAAAGCTGCAGAAAAAGCAACTAAGAGAATTTAGAGGAAATACCAAAAGTCTGCCGGAGGATCGGTCTGAGATCGAGAGGCTGACTGGAAAAATAGAGGTATGTTCACAGCAGTAGTCTCAGTCGCGACCATCAGCCATTGTGGAGGAAAATGCTATTTCCCATGAACCCGTTTCCTGAAGCGAGTTCCTGCCATCTCGGGGGCTGCCTCTGAGCTACTCAGTAGTGGGTGGGTGATCCACAGTACAGCCAGCCCATCATCACTTGCTCCCCTGTGGCTGATGGGGTTCTAGGCCGTCAGTCATTCTCAAGAGGGTAGTTCTACCCTGCAGGGCCCTTGGAAATGTGTGGAAGTTTTGCTTGTTTTTTGTTATTGTTGTTAAGATGACGGAGCGTGAAATTGGCATTTAGGGTACAGGGAGCAGGGGTAGCCAACATGCTTGGGACTGTATCCTGGAGAAGATCCTAGTATTCAGTACCTCCTATTGTGAGAACGGTGACCATCAGTTAGTGTAGCAGCATCCTGTTATCATCGTGTTCCCACACCTAACTGCGTAGGTGTTAGCAAATGTGGGGAATTCTTGGCTTTTTCTTGCAGAGAGTGCTCTGCACGTCAGGTGGTTTAGTTTCAGTTCCCATTTAGATGGGGCCGGAGTTACAAAGGGTTCGCCTCCCTCTGCTGATTTTGTATTTGCTCTGCAACTCCGTGATTACTGACAGGAGGCAATGAGTTCCCTCTCTGTATGAGCTCTGCAGTGCCTTGTAACAGTCACCAGGGTGCTTTGCAACCTCAGAGAGTCTGATTCAGAGTAGGCATGGGATCTAGGAATCTACACTTTACCCTATTTGAGAAACACCAGTCAGCACCTCTGTGTGACTACTTAAACATTTTCTGTTCTGGGTTATCTGTCACACACAGATGCCAGTATACTTTACTGTCTTGAACTGTAACTCTCATGCTTAATGCTCTTTTATACTTTAATGTTTTTATAAATTTAGAACTTGGACTCAAAATACCACACACATACTGCTTTCCCTCTAGCCGTCTCCACTGCTACCTTTTCTCCCAGCCCTTCACATCCTTATCATCAACCTACACTACCAGCCATGAGCACAGAACCTCAGGAGTTATCCTCTGGCCAGTCCATGAGTATGGCAGACCTTTCCATTCTCAGTGTTTCTTCCATTTCCTTCTTTGGTGTTTTAAAGATTTCGTTGAAGAGATTGATTCTTGGGTTCTTGGTTGTGTTATCCCACGGCATATGTATGTGTGTGCATATGTGTATTTACTTAATTCTGCATTTAATTTAATAAATAATTTATTTTAAAGCTGTTGTGAATGAGATTACCCTTTTGAGTTCTTTGTCAGGGTGTCTGGTATTGGTTATTGAAAAGCTTCTGAGTTTTGTGTGTGGACTTTATATTTTGCTCCTTTTCTGAAGATGTTCATCAGTTCTGGAAGCTGTCTGGTGGTGGGAGTAGAGTTTCATGTACGGGATCATTGTGTCCAAAGAAAGGATTATGTGACTTCTTCCTTTATTTGTATCTCTTTTCTTCCTTTAGCTTTTTGCTCTAAAACTCCAAATACTATTGAATAACAATGGAGAAAATGTATGTCTTTACCTCTCACTCTTCATTTTAGTGGCAATGTTTGGGCTTCTCCTTATTTAGTATGTTGACTATAGGCTTGCTATATATGTCCTTTATTATGTTGAGATATTATTCTTTACTGTTAGTTTTTTCAAGGCTTTTATAATGAAAGGCTATTAGATTATGTCAGAAGTCTTTTCTGCATCAATTAAGAGGGTCATGTGATTTCTGTCCTTGTGTCTGTTAATATGATGCATTATGTTTGTATATGTTGAATCATTCTTGTATCCTTGTAATGGTGCATACTTGGTCATAGTGAATGATCTATTCTTTCCCTCTAAGGCAGTGTTTATGTTTTCCAGTAGGTGTGTTTCTTGCAGGCAACAAATAGATGAATCCTATTTTTTAATTCAGTTAACTAGCCTGTGAGGGAGAGAGATACAGAGAGAGGTTATATAGAGTTGAATGTACACATGTCTTTGTGTGCCCATATAAGCACATGTGGAAGCCAGAGGGAGAAATTGTGTATCTTCCTCTGCCAATTTCAAGTTTATGTTTTCAGACAGGGTTTCTTAGTAAACCTGAACCTTGCCATTTTGGCTAGGGTGGCTGGCCAAGCAAGCTCCTGGGATCCTATTGTCTCTCCCTCCAAACACTGGAATTACAGGCACACACAACCATGTCAAGTTTTTATGTGGGTCCTGGGGATTTGAACTCAGGGATTGTCACTTTCTCAGTAAGCACCCCTACCCACTGAGTCAGCTCCCTAGCTCTAGTCTGTGTCTTTTGATTAGAGAATTGAAACCATTGCTATTCAGAGATACTAGTGAAAGTTACTGTTCATTTCTGTCATCTTGTTTTGTAGTGTCTGGTGTCCTCCTAATCCTCATTTGTCCACTGAAGTTTGTTCTTTCCTGTTGCATCATGGATGTTGATCTTTCTCATCAGTATGTAGATTACTTCAGTATTACTACAACGAGGTCAAGAATTCCTCTAGTTTGTGTTTATCAAGGAAAATTTTTCTCTTTCCTTCAGTTCTGAAGAATAGTGTGTTAGTAATATTTTGTTGCTGTGCTGAATGAAACACTATGACCAAAACCAACTTGGGGAGACAATTCAGTTTACAGCTTATAGTCTGTCACCAAGGGAAGCCAGGACAGGAGTTCGAACAAAACAGAAACGCAGGCAGGAACTGAAGCAGAGACAATGGAGGAATGCGGTCTTCTGGTTTGCTTCCTCGACTTACTCAAGTGCTTTTCTTACACAGCCCGGACACATCTGCCGAAGGATGGCATCTCCTACCACAGTCACTAATCAAGAAAGTGCCCCACAGACATGCCAGTCTGATGGAGGCACTCTTCCCTCTTCCCACATGTCTAGTTTGTGCCAAATTAATAAAGCCAACTAGCACAGATGGTTCAGTGGTTAAAATAATCTGGGTTGGCAATATTGTCTTTCAGAGCTTGAATTACATTGTAATGCCTTGGCTATTAGAATTTTCATTGAGAAATCTTTTATTCTGATGACTTTACCTTTGTGTATGTATTTGTGCCTTTTTCTTGTAGCTTTGGTGCTCTCTGTTTTGTATGTTTAGTGTTTAACTATAATATGATGTGGAAAGGTTCTTTTCTGGTCTTGACATTCTAGGTGTTTTTTGTGTCTTGATTGCTCAGCTCCTGTATTTGGGTTTTAACCCATAGCGGTGAGTGTATTTTCTGCTACTTTATCTTGATCTTCTCACTCTTCTATGCTAATGAATTATAGATTGATCTTTATGTATGTATGTGCACATGTGTATGAACATGCATGTGTGTGTGGTGGCTAGAAGTCAGTGTCCGTTACCCTCTACCTTACTTTTAGAGACAGAGTCTCTCACTGAACCTGACACTCACTGATCCAGCTAGCCTGGCTGGCCTTTAAGCCTAGGGATCCCTCTGTTAATACCTCCTTAGCACTGGAATTTCAATTGTGTACTGCCATGCCCAGCATTTTCTAGTGAGTGCTGGCCTATATGCTTGCATGGCAAGCATTGTTTACATTCTAAGCCATCTTACCAGCCCCTACATTTGGTCTTGTAATGGTATCCTGTGGATCTGTACATTGTCTTCATACTGTCTTATTATTTTTTTTTTAAATATTTAATTTAGTTTTATGTGCACTGGTGTTTTGTCTGTATTCGTGTCTGTGTAAGAGTGTTCGATTCTTGGAACTGGAGTATAGACAGTTGTAAGCTGCCATGTGGATGCTGGGATTTGAACCCAGGTCCTCTGGAAGAACAGTCAGTCTTTTCAACTACTGAGCCATCTCTTCAGCCCTGACTTTCTTATTATGTTTCTCATTGTCGGGAAGTTCTAATTCATCTGCTTTGTCTTCAGACTCTAAAACTCTTATCTTTGATTTGGTTTATTGGAAAGACTTTCCATTAAGTTTTTATTTGATTCAATAAGATTTTTATTTATAAAATTTCTGTTTGTTCTTTTTTTTTTTCAGTATTTCTATCTCTATTGAATTTCTCTTTCGTATTCTGTACTGACTCTCTTATTTCATTTAGATGGTTGTTTATGTCCTCTTTGAATTCCTTCAAAAGTTTATGTCCTGTGTGATGTCATTAGATATTCTTATCTATTTATTCATTTAGTGTGCATGCCATGTACATGTCACCCTCCAGTTGTGTGGCTGGGCTTTTTTGTTTTTTAAATACTTTCTAAATCGGTGCTGGCACATATGATGGAATGCCATACAGACTGACTGACTGACTGACTGAATGGAATATCAGAAAGCTGAAATAACAATCTAAGGAACAATCTAAAGCTGAGGATTCTTGGAGGACAAAGATGGGACGATTGAGGGTCTTTTTTCTTTGATTTGCCTTATTTTCAGAAATGTCAGGCTCATTTTCATGGTGTACAATTTAAAATTCTGTTCATCAACTATAACTTTTAACTATTTGGCTCTGGGTTGTGAATAAATACCTGTTAAAATGTGGTACATATTTTCCATATTATTCAAGCTTTTGCAATTCTGTGGAATAATAAAACTTTGACTATCAAAAATACTGGTTTAGTAGAATATGAAGTTAGAATTGGGCTATTGAGTTACTGATTTTGAAATCTGTCCAAAGCTCTTCAGTTCTGGGTGTGGATGTCAGGAATTTAGATGGCAAGGGAAATACTGTTATTTCAGATCACTTCTCTGTAAAATTATACGAAATGGTAACAGCCCTTAGGTGGCAGCAGACCTGTGAAGATGCCCATGAGCCCACTGTCAGGTCTGTTTCTTCTTCTTTACCATCAGGGTGTTAAGTTTAGAAAGACAGGCACCCACAGTGTGAGAAGAGTTCATTATTCCTCTCCTGCTCAGCCAGCTAATGGAGCTCCTGCTGAGGAGAAGGGCACCGCTGCATCCAGGAGTGGGAGGCTGGGAAGCAAAGTGAGGAGTGTCACAGTCCAGGAAGCACTTAGGTATTGAGTACCATAACTGTCTCCTCAGGAATTCCGACAGAAGTCTCTGGACTGGGAGAAGCAGCGTTTGATTTATCAGCAACAGGTGTCTTCTCTGGAAGCACAAAGGAAGGCTTTAGCTGAACAGTCGGAGATCATTCAGGTAAGAGTAAGCTGTCCAGCAGACAGGTTTTGACTGAATTAGACCGACTGCCATGCACCTTCTGATGGTTGTTGTTCTTTCTGGATTCTCTTTGCTAACCTTTGCGTGTCAAGCCCATCTTCCTCTACTGTGGCTTAGCCTCGTCAGCATCTAGAGCTCAGCTCCTCCTCTCCCTGCCTCACCCTTCGTCCACATTGTCTTCACTCTCCTAAATTTGGTTTCTACCTATCCCACCGTGCCTCTTCCCTCTCTCTGTCTCTCTTCCCGTTTCTTTCTGCTTCTGTCATTGGTTTTTTTGTCTCTACTTCCGTCTGCTTTGTTTGTTTCCATGACAGGTCGAGCACTTTGGCTAAGGTGCCTCAGCCAGAGATCTCAGTTAGTTTGGCTGTTTGAAAAGCATCTCACTGCACTGGTATGCACCCGAATGAAAATAATGTCTTGTGGCTACAGAAACTAATGACTTCAGCAAAAACTAAATAGACACTGAATTTTTTCAGGATATGTCTTCTTGGGTCATAGCCAGTTCTTTGCCTTTTTCCTTTAAAATCAAGAAGACAGAAAGAAATAAACAGAGAGAGGGTGGTGAGTTTGTATAACCACTCTCTGTTACCTGTTGGATACTGGTCAGTAGGTGTGTTATTTGAGGTATGACAATCCATCCACACTGGTAGTTCTCAGATTCTAGAATGCCTGTAAGTTCAGAGAGCTAGAGGAAGATGTTCTTGTTTTTTTGTTTGTTTTTCTTTTAAACCTTCATCTTCTTTGGCTCCCTGAAATACCAGTTGTCTGGCACACTACTGTGAGTGGTTTTGTTGTGAGGAACTCTGCCGAGACTTGCAGGACAACCCTACACCCCATAGAACAAAGACTGTATTGTCAAATTCAAGAAGCTACCAGCCAAAGTGGGACTGTGGAGCCCTCATTGAGGGAGGGCATGGGATGGGGTGAGATTTTAACCTAATTGAGAAAGCCCTACGTTCTTAAAGGCTATACACTGCTGTATTCTAATTATAGCCATTAGACTGGGAAAGAACAAATTGAGTTTTTATTTTTTTCAGTTCTCATTTTATTCATGTTGTTTATTGATTACATAGCCTTTAAGCCACTACTATCAAATTACTATTGTGATTAATTCTATGTAATTCAAACTTCCTTGTTAGTAAAAATAGAGTTTTTATTTACCATTCACTTGACTAGAGCTAAAATAAGACACCTTTAAAGAGCTGACGTCTGTTGTATCCACTAAGAATGTTTGAGTAATTCTTATCATAGTTTTAATAATTCTTATCATAGTTTTGTTTAAAATAAAGTTATCTGATAAATGTACTTCTCTTTCTCCTTTGGCAAACTAAACAAGAATTAAAGCTTCTTGTGATTCAGTTTGTGTCAATCAATGCTATATGATTATCATTCTTAAACATTTAATTAAACTCTGTGTGCCCATTACCTAGTGTTAATAGTTGTCATCATCTTGTCAATCTTGTGTATGAGTGGGCGTTAGAAATGTATTACAGAAATGTACCTAATTTTCTTTCTTTCTTTCTTTCTTTCTTTCTTTCTTTCTTTCTTTCTTTCTTTCTTTCTTTCTTCCTTCCTTCCTTCCTTCCTTCCTTCCTTTCTTTCTTTCTTTCTTTCTTTCTTTTTCTTTTTTTCTTTTTTTAAACATGGTATTACTGTGTAGTCCTGGCTGTCCTGGAACTCACTATGTAGACCAGACTGACCTCAAACTCACAGAGATCCACCTGCCTCTGCGTGCGCACCACCACCTGGCTATACCTAATTTTTTCTTCAGTGTGGTATTGAACTTATGGCCTCACTTATGCTAGGCAAGCACTGTACCAGTGAGCTAAACCCCATGCCATCTAAACTGGCTTTCTGTGTGCTGTTCATTAGTGTTAATAACATGTCTACATTTTTGTACAGCTGTTATTTGGAACTTTTTTCTTCTTTGTTTGGATATGGCATTAAAAATCAGTATATTTTCTTTTATCTATGTATATGGGTGTTTGGCCTGCACGTATGCATGTGTACCACTGTGTGCAGTGCCACAGAGTCAGAGCAGGGCCTTGCATTCTTCGGAACTGTAGTTACAGATCCTTGTGTACTACAGTGTGGGTTTTGGGAACTGAACCCAGGTCCTCCAGAAGAGCAGCTTATGTTCTTATCTAATGAACCACCTGTCCAGCCTGATTCTTTCCATCTTGGAAAACTAAAACTGGGTACACTTTTACTCTTTATTTTTGGCTATTAAAATATTACCAAGCAGGCCAGACATGGTGGCACACTTTAGTCCCAGCAATGGGAGGTAGAGGCAGTTGGATGTATGTGAGTTTGACTAAGCCAGCCTAGTATGCAGAGCGAGTTCCAGGATAGCCAGGGCTACACAGAGAAACCCTGTCTCAACTCCCCCACCCCAAAGTTACAATGCAAATGAGACTATCTCATTTCAGAGCACGTAAGGACTTAACATTTCTATAGTATGACAGAATGACATTAATAGATAAATCATAGCAATATAAGTTAATATTCACTCTGTGCAGTTTTCTCCAAGTGTCTAAAAGCCACCCTTCCACTGTTGGCTGTATGAAGCAGAATCCAGTTGAGCTTGACTCATTACATTTAGCTGATATGTAGGAAAGCAGAAAATCTGGGAGACTGGGTAAATCTTATGAGAAAAAATTCTTAAGTATTTTTATATCTAAAAATTAGATTGAAAAATAACTTCATGCTCTTTGAGTCATGCATTTACTCCAATTCTTCTATTCGGCTATTAAAATTATATACTTCATGCTCATTTTAGAAAAATGAGGACATCCTTTCTATGACTTTTTTTTTTACAATGTAATTTTGGAGCTTCAAGGAAGCCATTGTTACAGATAGGGAAATTGCTTAAGAACAGCATGGTTGGAAGGAGCCAGGGCTTTGATCTTTCCAGGGAATCCTAGTAGAAAGGCCTAGTCATTGCAGCCCCAGCCCTGACCTATCTCCCCATCAGTGTCGCCTCCAGATGTGTGCACGCAGGCCATCATATCCCAGTGGGAAGCCTCTGTGAGCACCTCTGACCCCGCTGTGCCTACCGTCCAGTGCAGGTTGACTTGAAGAGTTTTCTGTCTCCTGCTGTATCGCCCTCTCGGTGCTTTCCTCCTTCCACTGTCTTCTGTGGAGTTGTAGTAGCTCCCCTCTTCATTCAGTAAAACAATGCTGAATGCTTAGCAAGTAAGGAAAATTTCTGCTTCCTTGAAGTAATTTGTACATGAAAAGATTTCTCATATATTTACCTTTAAATGCTTCTAAAGTCAGCTGTTTAGGAGAAGTGATGATAATTTTAGTTGTTTTTGTGGTTTTCATACTTGCTTAGTATTGAAGAGGTATTCTTGATGCTAGTGCCACTGCAGGAATATAATGTGAGTTGCACAATTTACCATTCTTTTTGTAGTTAGATTTAAAAGGTAAAAAGAAATTAATATGTTTTATTTAACCCAGTATGTCAAATATTATCAGTTCAGAATTTGCATTCTTTTTTAAAACCAGGCCATTGGCACTCCCTTGTGCGCTTTACATTAGAGCATTTCTAAAATCAGAATAGCCACAGCGCAGTGGTCAGTCTCCAATATGTCTCTTACTGCTCTAGTGCACAGTACAGCCTGAGTATCATTTCTAGTCAGTGCCAACACTGTCTTTTTACATGAGTGAAATAGTGAATGATTAAAAGAAGACTTGGTTTTCAAAACTGAGAAGCTAATTTAAAATAGCAAATCTGGTTACACTGTTGTTTAACACAGCTAAAGCTTCAGAACTGAATTTGCTTCCAGTGTTACATAGTCATCTTAGTGTTACATAGTCATCTTAGTGTTACATAGCGATCTCAGTGTTACATAGCGGTCACAGTGTTACATAGTGATCCCAGTATGACATAGCAATCACAGTGTTACATAGCCATCCCAGTGTGACATAGAGATCACAGTGTTACATAGCGATCACAGTGTTACTTAATGATCACAGTGTTACATAGTGATCACAGTGTTACATAGTGATCACAGTGTTACATAACGATCCCAGTGTAACATAGCGATCACAGTGTTACATAGCCATCTTAGTGTTACATAGCGATCCCAGAGTGACATAGAGATTCCAGTGTTATATAGAGATCACAGTGTTATATAACTATCACAGTGTTACATAGTGATCTCAGTGTTGCATAGTGGCCACAGTGTTACATAGCCATTTTAGTGTTACATAGCGCTCCCAGTGTTACATAGCGATCACAGTGTTACATAGTGGTCACAGTGTTGAGTTTTCTGTGTTGTCTGTCCCCCAGAGCTCTCATTTGGGCAGAGGTTTCCAGCTGTGTCCTGTGAGCTCCAGGCTAGTGGATAGGTTAGTGTTGGAGTGAACCGAGGCTCAACAAAGAGCCACAGACTTTCTCCTTCCTACCCTCAACCAATCTCTGTATTTACTTCTGCAGAGGGTTCTGTGGAAGATATCTTCTTGGTAAGAAGATTAAATTGTTTTTGAAAGTGTGGAGACAATTGCATACATAGCAGTTAGCAGTCAAGCTGGGTTGACTGTCACACACACCATTCTAGGGATCTGGTCAAAAGACAAAGCAGTTGCCTCTACACTAAAGCCTTGAGCTCTCATTTTCACAAACACTGTTTGTCTGTCCTCCCTTCCTCCCTCCCTCCTTCCCTCCCTCTCTTTCTCTCTCTCTCTCCCAGCAGCATCTTTGTGTCACCATAATATAAAGTACAAGAGTTTGATATCCTGTATTGTATACAGTAGAATCTTTAAATCTGTAGCAGATGAATTCCACAGAGATATTTCTGTTTGAATTTCTAAAATAAAACTGTGTGTCTTTTTCTTAAAAGATGTTTAAAATAAAGGAAGTTAACCTTTACAAATGATTCATGTCCATTTTGAATGTATAGATGAAAAACCAGTTTGGATACTGAATTAAAACTTGAGAAAACCAGAATGTGGAAAGCCAAAATACTCAGCTGGCGTGCAGAGCTGTAAGGCTAGGCACTGTACACCACAGGCCCACAACACAGTTGCTTGGAGTCCTTTGATTTGAGTAGACTTTGATAGTGATGCCACTGGAAGGAACTAATTTCAGCTGTTTATATTTGGTTATATCTGTCAGCTCAGAAGTCTCCAAAACCCGCTGATTGAACCAGTCCTTCCTATGAGTACTTTTTCCTCAATGAATAGTTATTATTTTATTGATTATTCTTTTATCACTTCTCTTTTCCTATTAAAAATCCCTAATAATAATTTCTAATAATAAAAATTAATATCTTTCTAGGCTCAGCTTGCTAACCGGAAACAGAAATTAGAGTCTGTGGAGCTGTCCAGCCAGTCAGAAATCCAGCACCTGAACAGTAAGCTCGAGCGGGCCAAGGACACCATTTGTGCCAACGAGCTGGAAATAGAGCGCCTTAATATGAGGGTCAATGACCTGATGGGGACCAATATGACTATCCTGCAGGAGCAGCGGCAGAAGGAGGAGAAACTGAGGGAGTCTGAGAAGTTATTAGAGGTGTGTGTTAGAATGCTTAGGTTAGGGAAACGTGTACGAGTGTTTAAGACTGGTTGACCTAGAACTATGTTCCAGAATTCTCAGCTTCCTCCTTGAGCTGAGGCTGATGGCTCAGCTGCTGATAGCTGTATTAATACTGTCCTTGTCATAAAACTTACAGTCAGCCTCTCTGGTTGCTGCTTTTCTCATGAAATAGAAATGCTGTAATGTTATCTGACTTTTTTTTTTTTTTTTTTGGAGTATTTTGCAGACTCTGCAGGAAAAAGAGAGAGCTGAAGAAAAGTTGTAATAATATCTGACTTTTTTCTTTTTGCAGGCTCTGCAGGAAGAACAGAAAGGATTGAAGGCAAGTCTTCAATCTCAAGAAAACTTCATCCTTGAGGCAAAAATGCAGAAGGAGAAACTGCAAACAAAATTGAAGACAGTTGACACTCAGCACCCCATAGAAAGCATGAGGTCTGTTCAAATCTTAAGTATTATTCTGCCAGTCCATTTGAAGGTTTGGCATTGAATGCTGATTTTAATATTGAACATTTACATTTCTGTGTTTGATCATCTTGTCTGACTTGGTTTTAATTTATGAGTTAGATTCTCATTATCATAACATTTTCATGGATAGTTTTGTCTCCTTTTCATTTGAGTCTCTGTGATTCTGAGGATCATAAACTGAGAACTCCTTATTTTTTCCTCATTGGCTGATGAACCTCCATGCTGTAGGAGACTAGGGCATAGCTGCTTGTCGTCAGTAACAGCCTGTCACTGAGCTAGCCCTTTTGAAAACTGATTTTATTGTATTATTATTGTTATTTTTTGAAACAGGATCTTATGTATCCCAGTCTACCTTCAGAATTAATACTTTGAGGATGATGTTGAGCTCCTGATCCTCCTGTGTTTATTTCTCAAGTGCTGGGTTTACCAGTGCATGTGACCACATCTAGTCTCAGGGCTTCATGCATGCCATGGGAGTACTATACCAGCTAAGCTGTACATCCCCAGCTCTGGGTTTGTTTTTCTATATCTGTTATTGCTAGGTTTATAGTAAAAAATAATTAAGTGAATTTGTTTAAGTCGTACATCTTGTCATTTATCAGTTAGCAATCAAGTTTCAACAGAGTGGTTTTGCTGTTTTATGTGCCTTTTCCCTTTGAAAAATACGCCAAATCCTAGTAAAGATTAAATTGCTGCTGACCCTGGATTGTTCTCCTGGTATATATTTCTTTTTATCCACAAAGCAGACGGCAAACTGAGCTTAATTACGAGAGCGGTTGCGACAGCAGGCTGGCTCTGCACTGTCTTGTTCCCTCCTTTCCTGCCCCTCAGGCCGCTGGAGAAGTGTCAGGCAGAAAGGAAGTTCCCGTCTCCAGGCCCAGGAGTCCTAGATAATGTGCTATCACAGCTGGACTTCAGCCACACCAGCGAGGAGCTCCTGCAGGCAGAGGTGACTCGTCTTGAAGGCAGGTAGATAATTAGCTACATGTCTGAAACTTCACGTTTCAAGTTGTTAGGATGAACTTTGATCTTCTTGGTGACTCAGTAAAATAATAATACAGTGTGGAAAATAAAGTTGATTTTCCCCTCTAGCATTCATAATGGCCTTGCTTCCTAATTCATTGAAAACATAGAAGAGAATGTCCCATCTTTCTGCCAGTCTGCCTGTATCGGGCCTATGGTCTGTTGAGATGTCTGAGACTGACTTGCTCCTGCCCTGATTTCCTCTCTGGGCTCTTTCTTTAGTATGATTTATATGGACAGAAAGTGTTCTGTGATCTCTTCCATTTTGAAAACAGTTAAATTCCCTTTAAAACTTTTACCTGTACCAAAAAAAAAAATTCCTCTTTCTTTGTTCTTCAAAATCAAATTCTTCAAGATTTGTGTGTTCTGACTGTCCTCACTTCACCCTTTGCCTTTTTAGGCCCCCTGTAGGGGCCTGAATTCAACTTTCCTCTCTACTACTTCACGGAAACTGTTCTTGGAGAGGACATAGTGGGCACGTGTTATTTCTTCTTTTTCGCCTATACGGTATGATTTAGATTTTCTTGTATATGAATTGAATTCTGGCTAATGGCATAGTATACTGTAGTATTTGTTGTATATAGCACAGTGTAGCCCAGCATGGCACAGTGTAGCATATCATGGCATAGTGTAGCCCAGCATGGCACAGTGTAGCATATCATGGCATAGTGTAGCATATCATGGCACAGTGTAGCATATCATGGCATAGTGTAGCATATCATGGCATAGTGTAGTGTGTCATGGCATAGTGTAGTGTGTCATGGCATAGTGTAGTGTGTCATGGCATAGTGTAGTGTATCATGGCATAGTGTAGCAGGTGATGCTTATTTTTGCCAGAGTTACAAACTTTTAGTTTATTATATTTGTAAACATTTTTTACTAGGCAGAGCTTGATAAATTTTTTTCAACTCATATCATAATTGCTTGTGTGCTAATTTTTTGTGTGTGCAAAAGATAGGTGAAATATTTACATAAATATTAGCCATGCTGGGCGGTGGTGGTGTATGCCTTTAATCCCAACACTCGGGAGGCAGAGGCAGGTGGATCTCTGTGAGTTTGAGGCCAGCCTGATCTACAGAAAGAGAGTTCTAGGATAGCCTGGTTTACAAGAGCTAATTCCAGGATAGACTCCAAAGCTACAAAGAAACCCTGTCTCGAAAAACAAAACAAATTAGCCATTAGGCAAACAGAGAAGAACAAGAAGAAATGCCACTTTGCACTTTCTAGGTTGTCTTTATACATTACATCCTTTTGTTTCACTTTGCTGTTTCTGGACGGCACTAGTATTGGGCGTGCTTTGTTTGCTCACACTGTCAACTTTACCCCTTTTGGAGTATGTGAGACATTGATGATCACTATTGAGGTAGATGTGTTTACTTTAGATGGAGTCAAATAATGCTTACTATTATAACTAATTATTACTGTTATTATTATTATTTGATTTTTCAAGACAGGGTTCTCTGTGTAGCTCTGGCTGTCCTGAAACTCTATAGACCAGGCTGGCCTAGAACTCAGAGATCTACCTGTCTCTGCCTCTGGAGTGCTGGGATTAAAGGCGTGTGCCACCACCGCCCTGTGAGTTAGTATTCTTTAAAGGTTGTTCTTGAGGTTTTTGTATAGTCTGGCATATGTGTCACTAAGGTGATGAAGTTTGCACTTGTGACAGTTCTTGGTAGCTTTCCCTCTCTCATACGGTTAGAGAAAAGTCATATGGCTATCGTAAAACTATTAGTAAAGTTGGTGTCTTTATAATTCTGTAACTAGTTCAGTTTAAATCAAGAGGAAGAGTGGAGGTAAACATTGAAGTCAAAGCTACCTCAAAGGTTTGGGATGGACTTGCTGCATCTGGTTATGGGCAATTGGAAGGGACTTTTTAATATGGGGTATGAAGTTTAAGGTATTAGGAGGATGTATCTTGGGCATCAAGAGAGTACATTTAAATAATCCATTTTATGGATTTCAAGAATTTTATTTATATGTGGTTGTATTTCTGCAATACAGTTTGGAATCTGTGAGTGCAACTTGTAAACAGCTGAGCCAAGAATTAATGGAAAAATATGAAGAACTGAAGAAAATGGAAGGGCATAACAATGAGTACAGGACCGAGATTAAAAAGGTGAAGCCCTGTGTGCCTGGGTCACAAGGTGGATGTATTTATGGGCCAAGGCGCGAGTGGGGAGACTGTTAGTGAGGGAGCTGTTTAGGAGTACGCTTGGTGGAAGTCTGGCTGGAAAGAAGAGGTTCACTGGGGAAGGAAGGGAAAAGAGGATGATGGGGAGATGATCATATACATTGTGTATATGAATGAAATTGTGAAAGAATCAGCAAATTAAAAATATAATTGAAATGTGTTCACTTCAAACTCTAAAACTTTCTTTTAAACATCATAATGGTTTCCAAACAATTGTATTGTTTCTTATAAAAACATATTATGTGAGCTGTCATTTAATATTTTGTCATTGGCTAAATATGTATTTCCTCTTTGCTGTGATGCAGTTAGTGTCCTCCTTGACTGTTGAGTTATTGAGAGCCTTTCTATTAGAGGTTCCTGGCCCAGGTATGCTGGTACACTATAGTCCTAGCACTTGAGAAGTGAAGACACAGGAAATCAAGGCCAGCTAGGCTATACAAGGCTGTCTCAAAATACCAACAATAAATTAGTAAAGGGCTCTGGCTCTCTTTGTTGGCATTTATTTACTTGCTTATATAGAGGCTTGGTCTTGTTATGTAGCTGACATGGGCCTCAAACTCACAATCCTCTGGCCTTTGAATTCCGACTTGTGTGACATCAAGCGTGGTTTAATTACATTTTCATTACTTCCTGAGTTATTCCTAGTTTGAGTGTATCAGTGTGTGCATGCATGTACACACATGTGTTCATATGTGTACATAGAGCCCAGAAGTAGATGTTGGGTGTCTGTCTATTGCTGTCTCTTCCTGGACATTCACCCCCACCCACTTTGAGATGGGATTTCTCAGGGGCTCTTGCTGAACTCAGTACTCATTGGTTGACTAGCCTAGCTGGTCTTTGATTCCAGGATGATCTGTGTCCTCTCTCCCTATGCTAGGGTTACAGACACATACAAACTGCCAAGGCATGTTTTACTGGGTGCCAGGAGTATAGACAAGGCCCTCATGCTTCTCCTGTAGGGGCATCGTAGCTTGAGCCATCTCCCCAAAAGCTCTTGCTCCTTTCTTCCTATTATCTTTTATGCCTGTTCTGTGAACCAGAAAACCAGATAAACAAACAAAAAACAAAATTTTAATTTGTAGCTGTGAGAAGAATGAAAGTCTTAGGGCCCCCTACATAAATTGGGCATAGACCTTGAAATTGACCCTCAATGTTTGAGTAACTCATGCTCTTCTGATACTTAATACATGATTTTAAGTTTAACTACCAGACTTTCAAAATAATTATACAAGTTGGTAAATTGCTCATTTCTGTCTATTTAATCTAGGAATAATTTTATGTCTTGAGTTAAGATAAGCATTGCATTATTAATGTTTCATATATTTTCTTAGTTAAATTATGTCCATTTTAAACATTGACTTGTCAGTTTCATAATACATACTATGTACTGCTATCATATTCACCACCATTACCTTCTTCTGTCCCCTTCTACTGCTGAGCTCACCTTTCCCATCTAGCCTCTCTGCTGCTTTCACTTCGTTTTGTTTTTTAGGATTACTGAGTTTAGTTAGGGTTGCTTACATAACATTGTTATTTACTGGAGCAGTTTGCCAGTGACTACACCATCAAAGAAGGTGACACCCTTCCCTGGTAACCATTAACCAAGTGTCTTTCTCTCTAAGTATTCTTTTCTTCTAGGGCCTTCTGCATGCTAGGCAAGTGCTATACCAATGAGCTGTATCCCCAAACCTCGATTTTTGAGATGGGATCTTCCAGTGAAGTTCAATCTGGCCTCGAAATCACTGACTAGAGCAGGCTGGTCTCAGTCTTAGGGTCTTCCTGCCTCTGACTGCGCTTCCTGAGTGCTAGAATTAACTCTGTACATTACCATATTCCCAAATTCTAAATCCCGTCCTGCACTTTTGATGTTTTGTGCCTCTCTGTAGTTGAAAGAACAGATTCTGCAGGCTGATCAGACCTATAGCTCTGCGCTGGAAGGAATGAAGATGGAAATCTCCCAGCTGACTCGCGAGTTACACCAGCGAGATATCACTATTGCTTCTGCCAAGTGTTCTTCTTCAGACATGGAAAAGCAGCTGAAGGCAGAGATGCAGAAAGCTGAAGAAAAGGCAGTAGAGCATAAGGTAAAGTCCACCCAGAGCTTTCTAATTGATATTTGCTTGTTTGTTTTCAAAGAATGAATTTGTTCAAGGTATAACTTCCATATTTACTCAGTGAGCTTTTAGTAGACACCTATTTTGGATGGTCAGCAAACAGTGTAGTGAGGGTTGGTGGGGAGGTTCGATGGATACAGACAAGGATATAGACATTGAGTGGGTGTGACACAGCACGTGGCCTGAGCAGTGTGCGAAGGCTGTAGAGGGAAGTACTGGCTTCTAAGGATTCTTGGCTGGTTTGATTGGCTAGGCTTTGTGTTTGATTAGACTGGGATAGCAGAGTAGACTGTGAAAGAAGCTGTTGTTGAGGAAGTTAAGTAATACTCTGTAATGAGACAGAAAATAGCTGAAGGGTTGGGGAGGATGATACAAGTCTTAGGGAAGCTAGTGGAGGGGGATGTTGGTGTGGCTCATTTGGTTTCAGATAAAGCCTGGACTTTTATATGGGAAAACTGGTTAGTTGGCTCCGTGGAGAGACTGGAATCCAAGGTTTAGCCCTTTAGTTTTGGAAGACCTTGCATGAAGTTGGCATTTGAAATTCCCCTTCGTCAGACATAGTGGCTTTAATGAAAAAGCAATAGAGTATGCACAAGAGTGACTTGAATTAGACTTAAGATATTTCTCAGTTTGGGTTTAAAAAGATAGTGGGAAGCCGGGTGGTGGTGGTGGTTAATCCCAGCACAGGGTGGCAGAGCAGGTGGATTTCTGGGAGTTTAAGGCCAGCCTGGTCTACCAGAGCTAGTTCCAGGACAGCCAAGGGCCAAGGCTGTTCAGGGAAACCCTGTTTTGAAAAATAAAAACAAACAAACAAACAAACAAAAAGAGATAGTGAGCTGGAGCTTTTACAGGCAGTTTCTGCTGAGAAAGAAGGTGTGAAGTCTTTTCATAGAGATAGTCAAGTAGAAAATCTCAGCAGGGCGGGGACTGAGCAGTTTATCAAAGTGCAGCTCCATGTGGTATTGGAAAGTGGAAAGATCAGGGGTGGAGGCAGGTTGTGACTACGGGTTTACCTGTGACCTGAAACTTTCCCAGCTCCCATCCATCACTGGGAGTGACATTTAATTGCATGCATGCTAGTTTACGTGCTAACACCTTTGACACATTATTTTAAAAAGGATGTGTGGGGCCTGGGAGATGGCTCAGGGGGTAAGAGCACTTGCTCTGTAAGAATGAGGACCTGAGTTCAGACTCCCAGAACCTACATAAAAAATCAGGCATGGCTGCATGTTGTGTTCTATTACCCAGCATTGTGGGGGCAGGGTGGGGTGGGGTGGGTAGAGACAGGTGGATTCTGAGAACTCGCTGGCTCTGGCTTCTGCATACATGCATGGCAGGCACACTTGTGCCCTTATGTACATACAACACACACAGTATATGTGCACACTTTTTAATAAGTTTATCTATATGAATGGAGGATGTAGACGAGAATAACTAGACTAGTGAAAATTAGCCATGGAAAAGCTTTGTAAGATAATTTGATTTATGTGAGTTTTTTTCACCCTGATTTTCCTTCTTCAGGAGATTCTGAGTCAGCTAGAATCACTCAAGTTAGAAAATCGCCGTCTTTCTGAAACAGTGATGAAGCTGGAACTGGGCTTGCACGAGGTACCCACATAGACACTTAAGCTGTTGTACTTTTGAAGCCTTTAAAAGTAATTTGTAAATATTGATGTTAGTTGGAGTTAGAATTAAACTAGTGAAACAGTCCCTTGGTAGGTGTAGTCACAGATGAAATGCAAGTATCCTACTGCCAGAGGAGTTTTTGCTGCAGCAATAGAATAGTTTTCTGTTCTGTGTGAGATACGATGCTTGTATAGTCTGTGTTCTCAGCAAATAGAGTGTCTGCAAAGGGTTCAGCATGGTGCTGCAGTAAGCATGAAATGGATCCTGGTGCTGGTCTTAGTCCTGTGTTCTTGTACTCACAGTGTCTTTTTATTATAAAGTATGCCATCTTTGAAATAATTCAGTTTTTATTGCATTTCAATGAGGTATATTTTATTTTGTCAAATATTCTAGAATATTTAGTTAAGTGCTAGATTGAACATTGGATGAATGATCAAATTCTTGATTCTAAAGACATTCCACTAATTTAATAGAGACCGCGAGAAATACATAATAGCTACTGTGAAATCAGAGAGGACAAGATTGACTTATAGGCAGTGTGATGTTCTTTAAACATTTTATTAAAAAATTCTTATGATTTATAAAATGATACATCTATTCTGACCCATCTTTTTTTGGTATAGGTCAAATGTCTGAAGACTGAATTCTTTTCTCTGAACTTCTAGGGAGTGTTCTGCTTCCAAAAAGATGTATAGTCACACAAGGCTCTCTCTTTGCTCCTAAGTAGTCCCAATTTCACAATCATGGAGGCTGAGATGGAAGAAAATGCAAAAGGCTAGAAGAACACTTACTTCCAACTAGAAAAATAGGGGACTAGTTCTGTAATCTCTCAGGTGGGAAGATTCTCTGAGCATCATGAAACCATAAAGGATTTTACAACATAAAAATGTAAAATTTCTGGATGGCAAAAGACTCCATTAAAAAGACTAATAATAGAAGCCAGGTATGGCAGCTCATGTTTATAAACCCAGCTACTCAGGAGGCTGAGGCAGGAGGACTAAGAGTTCAAGCCCAAACTGGGCAAGACCCTGTGTCAGAATAAAAGTAATAGCAAAAGAACTGGGAGTGTATCTTAGATGGAGAGCAATTGCCTAGCCTGCGACTCTGGATTTGATATCCCTTGCACTGCAAAAGGAGTAACTAACTAACTAACTAACTATAAAACAAATGACAGACAAGGAGAAGTAACCTATAAGCAGATGCAGGCTATCAAATAAGAATGTCCTAAAGAGTAATAGGAAAGGGATGCAGAAGAAAAATGGCAAAGAACTGAGTAGATATTTCATAGAAATTTAAATTCAAGTGAGAGAGGGAAGCTGCTTAACTTCCCTAATAACCAACAATTTTAAAAATAAAATTTCTCTTGCTAATGGACTTGATAATGCTTTAAAAAGCTAATGTATGGCTTCTGTTGGCAAATATTAAAAGGACAGGTTCTGCTGTGCACATTGATATGACTTTCAGGAAAGTTTGGCCGTGGACATCAAGCTGTAAATACATACAGCCCCAAGTACACCGGGGTATTTACAGCTGTGATATTAATAGTCATGTTCTTCAGTGTCCCCAGCAGTTTGCATTCCCAAAGAACCCATCTTGTAGGAGTAAATGTCTGGAAGTGGGCACAGCAGTATTATGAAATAAACTGGTTACTAAAATGGTTGGTCTGTGACTGTACTGTGAAATATGCTGTCTTTAATACAGCAGATGGGAATATTCATTCAGTTTTGCCCCCACTCCACATCCCTTTGATATAATGAAAGTTGTTTTTTTAAAGCACAAACTTGTATGGATGGGGAAAAATAGGAGAGGAGACAGTAGCCAAACATTTACAAAATGTTTGCTTTTATTTTTGTGTGTGTGGTATATGCTTGTCTTCATGTGTGGGGGCACATGTGTGTATGTGTGTGTATGAATGGAATCTAGAGATTGGCACTTGGCATCTTCCTCTATCATCCTCCACGTTACGTACTGAGGCAGGGTCTCTCACTTGAACCCTGAGCTTGCTGACTTGGCTGATCTAGTTAGCCACCTTGCTCCAGAGATCCTGTTTCCTCTTTCTCAGTTTTACAGGCAGTCTACCAGTCCACTCGGCCAGCATTTACATGAGTGTTATAAATCTGAGCGCTGGTCCTCTTGCATGGCAAGTACTTTGCCAACTGAACCGTCTTCTCAGTCCTATAACTCAACATTTTATAAAGGAAGTGGAAGATGGATGGAGGGCAGGGGTTGGGAAGCCAGTTAGCTAACGAGCTGTCTGGCTTAGTGACTGGATGGATGGACGATAAATGGGTGGATTAGTGGGTGAGTGGGTAAGTAACTGAGTGGGAGTATGGACAACAAATGACCTTGTATGCACTGGTAAAGCCAACACTGAGTGAATAGTAATTCATGAACTAATCTGATTTATACTACAGAATCCTTTAAGAATATATGATTTGGCAGTGTTAAAGATTTAGGGGCCCCTACCTGATAGAGTGATTCCCTGTTCACATTCAGAACTGAGAGCTTTCAGGAATGTCACAGTTGGACTCTGCCCAGAGTTCTGTGCAGCTGAGCTTCTCCTGAATCTTAGTGGGAACACTGACCCTTCTTTACCCCACTAAGTACAGGCCTGCTACCCAGTTGTCATGCTGCCTTCACCATTCATGTTCCTGGAGTAGTTGTTAATAAACCACTAAGTCTTGGAGATTCCAGGAAGATACACGGAAAGACAAGTATTATATTTTTTTCATGTATGTGCAATGGTTCTCAACCTTCCTAATGCATTGACTCTTTAATACAATTCCTCACATTGTGGTGACCTCCAACCATAAATTTTTTTGTTGCTACTTTATAAATGTAATTTTGCTACAGTTATGAATTGTAATTTAAATATTTTTGGAGATAGAGGTTTGCCAAAGGGGATTGTAGCCCACTGGTTGAAAAATGCTAGTTTAATGATTTTTAGACATCAAAGTGGTAAAAAAAATCCTGTCAGTCTTAGCTTTCTGTGTTTCCAGAGTTACATACAGTGTGGATATCTTGTACAAATTATCAAAACATAATTATTAGGAAGTACTTTTTGCATGCTACCACCCGGGAAGGTGAGATTACTTTTCTAAATTAATCTAATTATGGTAATGAAAGCAGCAGCTCTGATGAATATTGATCACATTAAAGATGGGTGGTAGTTGACAGTGTAGCCCTGTGTCCTGCAAACACAAGGATGGGTGGTAGTTGACAGTGTAATCCCGTGTCCTGCAAACATGCTTCTCTGAGATGTGTCAGACATGGGCAGCTACTGAAAGATCTTGTAATTCCTAGTTTACAGGTTTATATACACGTTTGTGACGTGACAGGTAAATTATGTTTATCAGAGCACTATTTACCAGCTAGCTTTCACAATTTTTTCTTTACAGACAATGAAATGCTAAACTGTAAAGATCACAATTATGTTTTAGAATGCTAATTGAAATCTATCATTAGAAAACAAAATTAGACCTGTATTATCAAGAAATGAGATGTGTGGTCCTAGAACTAAGACCAGATCACAGTGGTAATTCCTGCCATATACTTGAGTCCTGCTTTTATGTCGCCTAACTTTATGTAAAACTAGGTACCATAAAGTGCTTAAGAGGAGAGGGTATTTATTTAAAAGCTACCCCATTGGCTAGAATTTTTTAGAGCCTTGTGTTTAAATTACTTTCTTTGAATTAGTTCTTTTTATTTTCTTTCACAGGTATTCTGTGTGTGAGCTGGGGTAGGGTGGGAAGGGAGCCCCTCATTCTTCTTTAAGAGCCATGGCTGTTATTTTCTTGATTTCCCCTGTCTCTTATTCTTAAGCTTTCCTCTGTCCTCTTTCTGTCCCTTGTGTGTCCATGTATAGGAGGAAGCCATCCTGCCCCCAATTTTCTCCTCCCTTTCCTCTAGGAAGACTGATGCTTTCTCTGTGTTCATCTTAATATGGCTAAAGACAAATTTTCACTTTCTTTAAGTAAAGCCATGGATTAGTACAACTGAAAAAGAAACTATTTCAGCCAGCACTGTTGTAGATTGATTGTATGTACCCTTAAACACGCGGGTGATTCTAGTATTCTTTTTCCATTAGGCAAAAGAGATTTCACTAGCAGACCTTCAGGAGAATTATATTGAGGCATTAAATAAATTAGTGTCTGAAAATCAACAACTCCAGAAAGATCTGATGAACACCAAGTCTCAGCTGCAGCATGCTACTCTCGTGTGTAAAAAAAAAGATGGCAGGATTTTTAAACCAGCACATAGCAGAGCAGCCGAGTTCAAGAACACAGAGTCTAAGTAAAGTTTCTTAAAAGTCTCTTTGAAATGTGTGTGCTGCAATGTGATTTCCTCTGCTTTGAGAAGTAGTCATCACAGGCTCTAGGTTTAATTCTGACTACAGTGTGCACACGCGGCTCAGGTGGTTCGGCCCTTACTTCATTACAGCTTTTGTTCTGTGCACTGGATGTAGTGTCAACACCGTCTTGTTCCCCAGAACCTTTCCATGCTGCCTCCCACCACCTCTTTTCCACCTGTTCCATAAGAAGTAAAACGTGGCTTTTTATAAAAAGCAGCCATTGTATTTTTGGTTGATTAATTTTAGGTTATTACCGTAAGAAAGATTCATTCAATGAGAAGCCAAGTGGCTTCAGTTCATCATATATAGCTTGTATGTTTTCCAATCAGAAGTCTTTGGTGGCACCCCACCCCCACTCTCACCCACCGTGGCATTGTGTGTCTTCTCTGGGCGTAGGCTGCCCTGCCTGCTCACTCTGAATCACAGTGGCAGCTTGTTTGGCCTCTGTGTGATGGAAACATGGGAGTAGAGCTTGAATGAGTGGGGAACGCTTGTCCCCAAGTGGGCTGCTCCTTTGTAAGTGACAGTGCCTCACTGCCTAGCCTCTTATTTAACATTCAAATGAGCATATTTCTTTCAGCAGTTAACAGAAAGAAAAGTTGCTACAATTTTTCATTTATTTTGTTTTCTAATCTGCTATCCAGGCCAACCCATGGCCAGCACAGACATGATGGAATAAAGACTGAGCAGTATAAAACAGGTCACCACTCGCCTCGAGAACAAATGTTGGGTAGCAAAGACCCCATGGCCAGGGGCCCCAGTCCCCGGAGTTCTCACATCAGCCCTGACAGCTCCACCGTGTCTCTGCCTTCCAACTTTCTGTGCCATGCTCACTCTTTGCCTTCAATGCTAGATATAAATGATGCCAGCTTTTCTGATGTCCTGTCTGACTGTATGAATGACCAAGAAGAGTTTGTGTCTTCGGTATGGAAACATTCTGATCTTAACATTTATTTTATCTTTTATTTTAAGCTGGAGAGGGTGTTTTGTTTTTGTTTTATTTCTTACCGGGTCCTAGTCAGTGCCCTTTATTATTTTCACACATTGCCACCATACAGTTTTACTTGTGAAAGCACATTCAGCCAACATGACTTGAAACTCACATTTTGAAATATGAGTGTAAGTTTCCACTGCTGTTAGCCTGCACCTTCCTGCCTGCCTTTTACAGAGAGGGCTAACTGTGCTGCAACGATTGCATCAAGAATGGAGTCCAAAAGCATGGATAGAGAGAAAGGAAAAGAGGGCTTGGTGTTAGGTGGCAGAGGGTGGTGCATCTGAGGTGTGCAGAGTGTGATTTAGGTACCTGTAGTGGCCGGTGGTAGAGGCCATCTTTGACCCTGTGCTGGTCTCTCATCCCTACCACTGGGCTCTATTGTTCTTTGTCCTCAGTAGGGAAGTACTTGTGTTGGACCAGTCATTGTCTGTTGTCAGTTGTGGTCGTATCCTTGTAAAAGTTCAGTAACCTTGATTTTTGTAAAATGTGTCAGCAGTTTCATGGAAAGGTTCCCCTTTAGTTGTCAAATACATATCTGTTTTACTTACATGTAGTTAAAAACAAAACAAACAAAAAACTCATCACCCAGAAAAGTGACTTTCTTCCTGAGTTTGGCAGCACACCTTCTCTGACCTGCGATGATGTGAATTTTATTGATGTTGCTTTTTCTGATTAGTGTGAGCATCCATGTATTTTCCTTCAGAAGTACTCGGTATTTGGTGCTAGCACTCTGTGAGGCCAGCATGGTTGTCCTGATTATTCAGCAGTTGCCTGCTTGCCTGCCAGTTAGACTTTACTGTGGTCCTGCTGTGCCCGTGTGTGGACATACACAAAACAGGAGAGCTGGTTTACAAGTTCCTAATGGAGGTAGCACAGGGCAGCCTCGTCCTGCATTTCTGTCTCAGTGTTCGTGTGCTGATGCTACACCGTGCAGTGTAAGAGTTTTAATTCCAGCCCCACTTAGTGTGCTGTCAGCCCTGGGAAAGTCATTTCCCACTCTAGAAACCTACTTCTGCTTTGTCAGATGGAGACAAGGGACTCTTCCGTACTGTGTGTTTATTTACTCTGGAGGCAGCCGTCTGTGCTAACTCAGCATTCAGGGTAATGCTCAAATATAACTGTAAATGAGGGGTAGATTTCCTGTATTACCTTAAAAAACCCGAGATCTGAAACATCGCCAGATCCAAGAATTGCAGATCAAAGACCATGGAGTGGAATTTTGAGAAAGGGAGAAAAGTATTGATTCTTAACCAGCATCCAATTTGCTTTCTGTAGATTTTCAGTCTGTAAAGTGAGAGTGGTGTTCAGCGTCTGAAGTAGCAGGCATTGGCTGTGTTCTTGTCTCAGTGGCAGGCAGACACTCAAGTCTGAGCTGAGATCCTCTCCAAGTAGTGACGAGCTTTTCTATACCAATTTTACACTTCACGTGGACACTGCTTGGGTCAGAAAGAAAGAGACCTGTGGTGCAATGTTTTCAGAACTTTACCTTCCTTTTTCTTGACAGTAAGATAAAAATATCTCTTCAGAGGAAAATTTCCCCTTTGCATTGCTAGGCAGAAAATATCACAAATAGTGTCAGAGCATCCATCTCTGCTTCCTAACACATGTCACGGTTTGTCCCTCTCCCAGTGCTCGCTGCCTGTCTCTCCTCTGGGATCGATAGCTACCAGGTTCCTGGAGGAGGAGGAGCTACGGTCGCACCATATTCTAGAGCGCCTGGATGCACACATTGAAGAGCTGAGAAGAGAAAGCGAGAGGACGGTGAGGCAGTTCACGGCCCTTGTGTAGCCCTGGACAGCCGCAGACAGATGGCTCGGTTATAAAGTTATAATACAGAGGATGCCTGCGAGAGCAGCGGTGAAAAATCTGCGCTAATTATTTTCACTGACTTGTTTGAAGGACTTCTCCCAACAGTAACTTGTGAGAATAAACCAATTTGCAGACTTTTCTCACATGAATATTTATTACCACAAAGCAATACTTTTTCTTTCTGACTGAAATGTGAATAGCTGTGTACTAATTACAATAAAGATTTTCTAATGCAATTTGAAAACAAAGAAACTACAGCGCTTCCCTTAAGGAAGTATGTAGTGGAAGCCTGGCTCTGGAGTTGCTCAGCTGGCTTCTCACCCTTTCTCGCCATGTTCCATGCAAGGTCTGGCTAGAAGTGTGTGAAGGGCATGGGGAAATCCTCTGCCCTACCCCGAAGTCCAAGAGTGTGGGGCTCCTGGGACAGCCAGTGTGAATGCTCAGCATTTGCATGCTGACGAGAGAGCCAGATGGGAGACAGGGTTTGAAGCCACACTGTTGACAACCAAGGAGGTGTGGAGAGAGGAGAAGAGCTGGGTTCTGGGCAGCGGAGGATCACAGGAGCCGGACCAGTACAGGAAGTGGAGTGTGCAGTTGAGACAAGGAGAAGGCGCATGCTGTCCTTGCCAGCTCAGGGACCCAGAACCTTCCATTCCCCCTGCTAGTGGGTCCTACCCATCAGCGCACAAACATCCTAGTGTTTCTTCTTTCTTTAAAGAGAAACAGGAAAACTGGTCATCTCCTTTATACGATTTGCTCCTTTTCAGCAAACATCTCCATAAACAGCTGTTGGCAGTGATGGTTCTGGTTGGTCTCCTCTCTCCTGAGCCCTCTTTGCTCTAATGTTGCTCTCCTGCCACGGGGGACACTATCAACCTAAGCTCTGCGCATCAATCTCATCTTCCATTGCCCCTGCAGGCTCCCTCTGTCTGCCTGGTCTCTCCACATCATTCGCCATCACTGGAGGGCTCTGGATGGCTTTCCTCACTTAGCACAGTCTTCTCTAGAACATTCCTTTCTGTTCCCAAGCTCTTACGACCATGTAAAGCCAGTGTACTCTACAGTCAAGGAATGAGAGCTGCCTCCAGGTGGTGAGATGTCTTGGTGGTCCTGGACAGGTTCAACACTCCACATTTCCAGCAGAGGACTCTGGGTTTGCCTGGCTAAGATTCACCTCAGGACAGGGCTCGTGTTTGCTGGCTCCTCCGTGCTCTGCCCAGTTTATCGGGAGGCCCTGCTGCTTCTGCTTCTTTCAGCTCCCCCACTGCTCTTGTCTACAGTACAAGCCTTCTCCAGACTACACAGACTCTCACCTGAAGTCTGGGCATGGCCTCCCACCTGGTACCACTCCAGTACCCAACACCAGTAATTCATCTTCACAGAGTGTCCAGAGCTGCGCTTTCAACCATGAATGAAATGTCACTGCTTCCCGCTTTGCAACCTAAGGAAGCTTCTTACTGCATTCTGAACAAAACCCAAATGTGTCATGCCTACAGAGCCTCCATGACCTGGGCCTGCACACGGTCCTCACTGCGCTTCCCTCAGTGAGCTGCTCATACTAGGTTTCCTAGAGGCTTTCTCTGTGGGATCTTCATCCTCTGAGAAGACTTCGTTACTTGAATTATACCTCTTGGGGCAAGGCCTTTGCCTGCCTCATTCCTCATGGGGTCCTCACACACTGCGCAAGCCCATCTTCTCGGAGGTGCTCAGATGCGTTGAACCAGTGATAAATGTCGGTTGTCCATTAGATGCCCACATGCCGCTCTCCTCCTGCTGTGGATGCTTTCCTTCTGGTCTCCTGCCCATGGCCTGCCACTGCTGTTTTACCCCACAGCACCCAGACTCTTGGCTGCCTTAACCTGTGTGATGGGACTGGCCAGGGGCAGGGAGCTGCTCTTGCTCTCCTGAGCATGCCCCTCCAACAGCACTGGCCTCACTCTGCTGCCTTCCCCGACCTCTGTTCCTGAGGGCTGAACAGCACGCTCCTTTACAGGTGGTACCCAGTAATCATAGTGCATGTGTTCAAATGATGACCGTCGGCCTTCATTGTACTTCTCTCTAGAACGAGAGTACTGTTCCTGGGGTTAAGAGGAGTTACTGAAGATGTATTTCTAAAGGACTGGTCAGGCTCGGAAGATGCTGTTCTGTGTAGATTAGTCTGAAGGGGTTTTTGCATTTCTGAGTCTCCCAAGCTTCAGATGAAAGGTTTCTGTGTTGTGTCCTAACAGGGAGGAGAGGACAGCCCAGGCCCTGGGAGCACTCAAGGAATCACAAGGTGCTATGAATTTCCTTAGAATTAAACTGTGCTTTTGCAATAGCTGAAGTAGTTTGTGTTCTAAATTTGTAGAACATTGGATTGTAGTTACTCCCTGGACTTTGGTTTTTCAGATTTGCTACTACCCAAATTTGTTCAAAGTAAGTAAATTTGTTTCTTAGCAGCTTTTTAAAAATTCACTGCTCAGGGCAAATGAGATGATGAGGGATGGGAAGTTTACTTTGTTGTTGTTGAGTCAGGGTCTCTTGTTTCCCAGCCTATCCTGGAGCATCCTAGGTAGCCAAGAGCAGCCTTCTGCCTGCACCTATAATAGGTGCTGGATCACATCACCAACATGTCTGGGGACGAAGTCTTCCTTCGCTGTTTACAGACACTGCTGTGTCATATGACTTGGGCCATTCCTCTTGCCCTTGATTCCTGATGAATTTGTGTCTAGATTCTAGAAAGCAGTGGCAGTAATTTCCCCACTTTATAAGAAAGTTAAAATGGTCTGTGGAGGGTCCTGGAGCTCTCCCTCTAGCAGAGCCAAGAGGAAGTGTGGACTCGAGGCAATGAATGTCCTTCCTCCTAATTCCAGCACAGCCCATTTTAGCTAAGTGAACCTGAGCCACTGAGCTAACCTCTCTATGCTTCAGTTTTATCATCTGTAAGATAGAACAGTAAAAAGAGTGCCTACCTCGGGGTTTTTGTGAAAATGAACTCAGTATGTTTGAAAAGCACGTAGCAGCTCACTTGGCACAGTATACTCTGGAAGTATCTTAAGTGGGAAATAACCTGCGCCTTCTGCTCTGTGATGTCTCCCTGACTTCAGGTCCTACCTCCCCTCTCCCAGGGACAAGGAAGATGTAGGAGCTGTGCCTGGTGTTTTCTGTTTGCAGAACACCCTTGAGTCCAGAACTTAAAAGTTACAGGTGAGAAAAATGCTGCAAAACAAGGTGTACATATCCAAGGACATGGGTGACAAACAGATGTCATGAAGAGCATTGACGCACGGGACAGAGACAAGAGAAGGGAGTTGCCAGCAAAGGCAGAGGAGGAAACACTTTTACTCTAAAGGCTTCTGGTGCCTCTGAGGTTGAAGCAGACATCTGCCTTAGTAGAAGCTGAGCTTGGCCAGGTCTGGTGAACACCTGTTTAGGCGACAGGCGTTGGGGGAAACTGTATTATTCTCCTAACTGATAAAGAATCTGCTTTGCTTCCTTACAGTTGCAGGTTGAAGGCAGAGGGTGAAGTGTGATCAGAACTGGTTCTGAGAGGATCCCAGGCATGAGGGCATAAAGCTGGACCAGAGAAAAATCTGTGGGTGGGTGTTCAGACTTAGAGCCGCCCACTATAAACTCTATTCTAAGAGAAATTTAGATAGTTCCAGCACACTGCTCACACTTTCCTCCGTGGGAACCTAGAATCTGGGCATTTTATGCTGCCCCCTTTGGCAGTTAATCAAAAGTGGGTTTACAGTCCTGGAAAAAGTAAGCATCTAGCTCAGGCGATGGCTGGACCGTGGAAGGCCCAGAAACTCCTAGGTACCAGATGAAAAAAAGAGGCGTGTGCACATGTGTTTGTATGGCAGTGAATTTTCATTAAGATTCTTACAGATATTTGTGAGCTGAAAAGAGATTTAAGAGCCACAGCTTTCAGGACTTAAGTGCCCTGGAGATAATCTCTTGTTTCCTGGAGAGAGACGTAAAGTTGGAGTCAAATCCTCCTTACTGTGTTAAGTTTTAAAGTATAGTAGAAAATGAAAACTATTCAATAATAAAAAAATGCTCACATTATTTTTTCTTTTTAAATTGTTTTTATTGAGCTATATTTTTTTTCCTGCTCCTCTTCCTTCTCCCCCTCCCCTTCTAGCTTCTCCCATGATCAGCACACTCCCAATTTACTCAGGAGATCTTGTCTTTTTCTCTTTCCTATTTAGATCCATGTATGTCTTTCTTAGGATCCTCTTTGTTGTCTAGGTTCTCTGGGATTGTGAATTGTAGGCTAATTTTTCTTTGCTTTATGTCTAAAAGCCACTTATAAGTGAATACAGATTATATTTGTCTTTCTGTGTCTGGGTTTCCTCTCTCAATATGATGTTTTCTGGATCCATCCATTTATCTGCAAATAAATGACATCTCAAGATGTCATTATTTTTTTTTGCTTTGTAGTACTCCATTATGTAAATGTGTAACGGCGTAAGCGAATGCAGACAGATTGTCAAAATATAGACAGCTTTAATGGAGGAATAGACTTACAGAACCACTGTTCCCGCGGAGACCAGGAAAGCAGAAGAGAGCGCTGGGAGCACGCTCACCAATTTTATAGGAGAACTTTAGCCTGAGGCGAACACGCCCCCTAAGGGGTGGGACTTATCCCTACATAAATGTACCACATTGTCTTTATTTATTCTTTAGTTGAGGGGCATTTAGGTTGTTTCCACGTTCTGGCTATTACAAATAATGCTACTATGAACATAGTTGAGCACACATCCTTGTGGTATGGTTGGGCATCCTTTGGGTATATACCCAAAAGTGACACCCAAATTATTAAAGATGAGCACAGGAACTAGGCATAGTGGTGTGTGCACATAATCTCTGTACTCAGCCAAAAGGGTCATGACTGGGAGGCTCAGCACAACCATACACATACAAAACTTAAATCAGTGAAGGATCTTTTTCTAAAGATATGCAGATATGTGATAAAACACATAAAAGATACTCAGTATCACTGGTTACCAGGAAATGAGATCAAAACCTACATTGAAGCCGGGCGATGGTGGCGCACGCCTTTAATCCCAGCAATTGGGAGGCAGAGGCAGGCGATCTCTGTGAGTTCGAGACCAGCCTGGTCTACAGAGCTAGTTCCAGGACAGGCTCCAAAGCCACAGAGAAACCCTGTCTCGAAACCCCCCCAAAAAAAAAAA